>NW_017731377.1:4672540-4677716 GCF_001890085.2 Hipposideros armiger | reverse complement strand
TATATATATATATAATGCACCCATATATGTATGGATGCATTCCATAAAACCAGGCAGAGAGTTTTGACTTGGCTCTATCATTTGCATAAACCTAAATTTACGTTACCCTGGAGAGGCAACAGAGAGCATCCCAAGATTTGGAAATCTAGATGGTTGGATTAGCATCCTGGCTCTGCCACATACAACCTTAAGCATGTTACTTAACTTCCATTGAACTCAATTTACTCATTGACAGATAGTGAAAATAATGTTAACCTCCCAAACTTATTGTAAGATCAAAAGAGAAAATGTAGGTCAGATACCTAGTGTAGTGTCTAGTAGTAGCTCATAGGCATTCACTACCTTTTCTTCCTTTCCTTCTCTCCCATTTCCCAAGGAAGGCTGATATTCATTTAGTTCTGTTCCAAAATTGTAACATCTTGAATTTTTTGACAAAATGTATAGCATATGGTAAATGCTGTTATTGAGTGAATGACTTCTTTCAAACCTGCTATGTTCTATCTACTAAAGTACTTTCACAGTGGTGTTATTTATCTAACAGGAAATAAATGAATGAATAAATGAGGAAGTGAATAGATAAATTAATGAATGGAAAGAGTGGATGACTAAGAATCAGCCCAGGGCTGTAAAATTTGGGGGCTTGTGAAGGTCTGAGAGACTTTTTCCAAAATATGGAAGCCAACCCTAGATTGGCTCAAGCCCTGTCAAATCCAAGGGACTCAGAGTACTACAGAAATAGCTCCCTGGGTTCCCCAAATTCTAAGCAAATATTTATAAAGGTGTGTGCACGTGGATCTTTCTAAGGTAAAGGATTCATAACTTTCATTAGATTATCAAAGGTTTTATGATCCCCAAAATATTAAGAACCACTGCTATAAGCCTGGCCTGCACCTCCTAAGATTTGCCTTCCCAGCAAACAGCATCACAGCTCTTACATTTCACTGGAGGCCATGTTTTATTTGCCAATACAGAGAAATAGCTTTCAGATCAGGGAAATGATATTTTGATATTTTTAGAAGTAGTAGTTACATACCAAATGTGCATAATAGAAAAAGTGGTCTCAGGGAAAGAGCAAGGAAACCGTAAAGTAAATTCAAGGCACTTTGTTGAAATTCAATGTGAATATGTAGTTGTAATTCTATCAAATAAAATGTATCATCCCATATATATGGGATATAAGGAAAATAAGGTAAATGATAAGAGTGCAATTTTTACACACATGGTAATTATCCCATGAATTGATGAAGTCACATCACTGGGTAACAAGAGTAAACAAATATTTATCAAGTTTCTACTGTGATTGAAACTCTCTATATAAAATACTTTGCATTTAATTAGTTTCTGACCCATAAATTGGAACANAAATTTTGGGCCCCAAAATTAAGGTGCATCTTATACATGGAAGCGTCTTATACATGGAGAAATACCGTAAATTGTATAACCCATTTTATGTGCTCAAGGCTTTTCCCACTTGATAATTAAGTTCTAACTTTAGAAATTGGGTAGTTTGGTGCATCACTGTGGAAACTACTTCAGTTTTCCCTCTTAAATGTCCAGCAGTTCACTGAAATAAGAAACCAGTGGAACAGATTTAACAAGCTTCAGCAGTGCAATGAAAACATCCGAGTGAAAAGTTACTAGAGTTATGCCCCAACATCACTGTAATCTAATGATCCAATCCCATACACTTTTGAATAGTCACATATTTGATTTTACATCAGCATCCTAGATTACATTGTCTGAGAGTGGTTTAAACTGTGGTTTTATTGGTCTGCAACATGATTGTCAAAAAGTACAACGCCTTTCTTTTATGAATAGATATCAGCAGTTGGCAATAGAGATGTTATTTTTGCTATAATGGCCTGATAAAGATCAGGTTTTAGTATTTAAGATTTTGTTTCAAAGTCAAGTTGAATTTTTAAGCCATTAATTTTATCTGGTATGTGGCAAGCCGGAGTGGTATATTCAAGTGATAACCACTCCTTCTTTGAACATAAACTGCACAGCTTGGCTTTGGCAGGGTTTCAGCAGTGGAAGACTTATCTGCTTGTAAAGTTCTGCCTCACGTACATGATTACTCCATTTATATTTTTCTCCTTAGTGCAAAGAGTACTGTGCAGTTGGAAAAAAATAGCAAAAGTAAAGTTTAGGAAATATACACACACACACACACACACACACGTATACGTGTACGTATACGTATACGTGTGTGTGTGTGTGTATAACTATTTTCAAATAATGACTTTATTCTCTGAATTGTACCACATAAGCATCTAAGGCTTTAACAATGTAAAATATGGTGCTTTATTTGCTTAAGACTAACTTGCAATAATATAAGGCATATATTTTATCATTTCATATTTTTACAGGGAGGGCATGGTCTTCAGGGCTTATGAGTTTACCAAATTACCAATCCGTCACAAAATCAGGTCTGAGTCGTTACTCCTTTGGCCATGAATGCCCTTATTACCAATGTACTGATTAAAATATGACACTAAGATAAACTTGATTTTTTAAATAAATATGTATGTGTGAATATAGCAGCAGAGAAATGAAAAAAAAAACTTTACTGAAAGGGAAAGGATATGGAGTTAATGCTAATTCTTCATGCAAAAGGGGGAAAAGAAAATGCTAACAAATATAATTTTAGAGGCCTGAATAAGATACTGCAGCTAGGATTTCCTGGTAATAATTAAGCTTCATAATCTAAACATTTTGTTTTCTCAGTTTTATTTAGTAACAAAGTAACTCTTTCCCAATTTTTCTTAATCTTTTGCCAACCCCCCCCCAACACACATCCCATGCAATCACTGACTTGTAAATAACCACTTATATGTCCCCAATCCTTCAAACCATACAGAAAGAAAGGTATTTTTCTTTCATCATTCCTTTCAAAGTCAGTATTTTCAATCTTGAAAGCCCAAAAGGGATAAGCTCCTAGATGGAAAATTTCTAGGCCAAATATTTCAAAATGTGGGACAAAAGTGACCATGGGGAACTGCGTGCTCCTTTATAACTCTGGTTATCCTACCAATAGAAGTGGGTGGTAACTCAGAGCAGATTTAGCATCAGATGGGGAGGTCTATGATCAAACTTCATGGCGTCCAGCCCTTTTTCATGCTAGAAATAAATTGTCCATGTGTCTAGCAGGGCCATAGTTACGGAAAAGCAGTGAGAATAGATCACTGACAAAGGTAATTTATGTCTGTTTCTCCTATGAGACAGTGGGTTTACATGCCTCCTATTGTAACTGACATCTGTAAGGGGTTCAGTACATGTTGAGGAATGAAATTGAAATAAATGGAAATAAAGTTACCAATGCTTTATGTACGAAGAGAAACCAAAAGCTTTGGGGAACTTTAATAACTATTTCAGGAGAACAGAATATTAGCAAGTTATTTCAGCATAATCAGTTGTACATAAGTAGATGCAAAAACATTATAAAAAAACATTCTAAATTAACTAATTTTGACTAATTCCATATATGAAAACGTATTGAAAAGTACAAGACGTATAAGGCAGTTCTCATGCCCTAAATTTAGGGAGATTGGGCATATGAAAATCTCCTGAAAACAGTAGCAATGCGGGAATAAATGTCAGTCCACTAAAACGTTCCATACACCCTGATAGAACTAGAGGAAAGAAAAATGGCAGTGGAAATAGCCATATGAATGGGAAGGAGTCAGAATCGAAACTGGTCTTGAAGAGCCATTGGGAAGGACATGGGCCAGTAGGAATGAGCAGAGAAGTCAGTGCCGGAAGGGAGAGCACCCGGCCCAGAGGCTGGAGTCCAAAGGTGTGCTTGATTCCAGTGGTTCACTGACTACACCCACCCATTCAGAAAACCAAAACCTACCGAGTCCTTTCCGTCTGAAAGGTGGGAAGAGGTGTGAGGGAAGGAAAGCATTCAAGTAGAATTCATATTTATGGACTCTCTTCAAAGCGCCAGGCCTTATACCAGTTGCTTTATACTTGACTCCTAACCAAGTCAGTTTGCATTCCAGTAAAAGAAATTAAAAAGCACACCAATAACTACAGTACAAGGGAAAGGTGAGAGTTGTTGTCTGGGAGGTATAATGCTAGAGAATGCCCAAGCAGAGAGACACGCCTCTAGCCAGGGGAAATCAAAGAAGGCTTCACAGAGGAGGAGGCATGTTTGTCGGGTCTTGACGCTTGTGTAGCATTGGAGATGAAAAAGGAAAGGTATCTCAACAGAGAAAGGTAGTTAGTGTCAGGCTGTGTGGGCTTTAAATACGATATATTTAAGTTGTATTGTGTGAGCAGTGAAGCATAAAGCAGTGGAGTAGATGTATGAAAGTTAGATTTTGAGGAAGGTAACTTAGTGCTGAAGTACAGAATAAAGTTGTGTGAGAGCCTCTGTTCAGGCAAAGCAAGAGAGCAATTTAACTGGAGGGAGAGAAAAGAGCTAAAGTTGAGGTTTGGCTGAGGAAATAGCTCCTGCAAATGTGATGTCAAAAGAGCAAAATTTGGGTTCAGGCTTCATTTAAGGGTCAATAATGACATTGTAAATTTGGGCAAATCTTTGATTCCCTTTGATGCTCAGTCTTCTCATTTGTAAAGAAAGTAGACAAGATGATTTTGAGGTCTCTAAGTCTATCATTCTGATCTAATTATCGTTCTATTTAAGAATAACTAGATTATGTTCTTGTTGATATTTCTGGCCAGAAAATAAAACCTTCTTGATATTGTAATAGTTCCTTTATTAAATGTTAAAGACCCCTAAATGATCCCTTTATGAAATGATAGACTTCTAAGTAGTGAATTTTCTACAAAATTGATTATTTATAAATGAGGAATCTCTTTGCCTTTCATTTCTCACTAGTGTCTCTGAGGTCCACTAACAAACAATTCTTTTTTTAATTAGGTTGAAAAAATTGTGGGCTAGGACATAATCTATTAATCAATCTTTAAATGATCAAACTTTATTATTAACAGTTTGATAATCTGAGTGGAGAGTAGATCTACCACAAGTATTTAAAGCTCAAAAAATCTGAAAGATCATTTAGCTCAACTCCAGTTTATAGACTCAGAAATTAAAGCCATCAGAGGTTCAATTACTTATGGAAGTCACATAATCAGTGACAGGACTGGAACTTGTTTTGAGGTACCTTGATTGTTGGACTAGTAGACATTGTTCTGGTTATGCTGTCTCTTC
>NW_017731377.1:4670907-4671980 GCF_001890085.2 Hipposideros armiger | reverse complement strand
AGGATGTTCCAATACAGTTATTTGTTTACTGGCTAAAAGCTCCCTCACAGACAGTGCCGTGTGAACTGGTGCATTGTCGTGATGCAGGAGCCATGAATTGTCGGCGAAAAGTTCAGGTCGTTTTCGTCACTCTTTCACACAGCCTTTTCAGCACTTACAAATAGTAAACTTGGTTAACTGTTTGTCCAGTTGATACAAATTCATAATGAATAATCCCTCTGATATAAAAAAAGTTTTGCAAAATTGTTTTGACTCTTGATTTGAACTGATGGAACTTTTTTGGTCATGGGGAATTGTCTGGCTTCCATTGTGCACTTTGACGTTTTGTTTCAGGGCCGTGTTGGTACACCCATGTTTCATCACCAATGATAACATGGCCCAAACATCATCTTGCCTCTCCAAAAGGTCTTTGCAAACTTCGACTTTCCTTTGCTTTTGTTCATTGGTGAGCTCCTTCGGGAACATTCTTGCACACACCTTTCTCATGCCAAGATTTTCAGTGAAGATTTTCCTAACTTTTCTCTATTGATGTTTACTTGGTCTGCTATGCTTCTCACAGCCAGTCGACAATTTTAACGCACAATTCGACAAATTTTTGCAATGTTTTTGTCAGTTCAGCTCATTACTGGCTGCCTTGACCTTTCTTCATCAGAGACACATTCGCTCCCCTCAGAAAAGCATTTAATCCATTTGTACACTGCCGTTGTCTTCATGGTGTTATCTCCATAAACTGGGACTAACATGTCCCTGATTTGACTTCCACTCTTGTCAAGTTTAACAAGAAATTTAATGTTTGTTTGTGGCTCTAATTCAAGCTCAGGCACTCTCGCAACAGCACACAAAATACGCAAGAACAATAATGAACATCATTCAGCAAGACACCACCACACATCGACATGAATACAGCTGCGAGACTCTGATATACCAAAGTTATGAAACCTTACTGAGCTGTTTGTACAGTGCTGCCAACATAAGCACATGGTGGCAAGTTCACGAACATAATTGGCAGACCTCATGTGTGTATATATATTGGGTTGTCGGAAAAGTCATGATGTATTTTTTTCTGTTTTTTG
>NW_017731377.1:4664640-4665717 GCF_001890085.2 Hipposideros armiger | reverse complement strand
TTAATGTATTTAGTCAGTTCTTTGAACAGTGATTTTTATACCTCAGAAATTTTTTCTAATTATCAGTTTTTCAATAAGTAAAAACATCATTAACGTGGCAAGTGGGCTTGAAGTATCTGAATGCAGGCCTATATTGTTTGACAGGATAAAGAAGGCTATTTGTAGTCACACAGGTGGTCTGCTGTTGAAGCCACTGCTTATGGACACGAAGGACTTTCTATAAGATGCAAAGCTTCTTTGGTGGAATCCTTGCTGGAGCTTCTATTTCTCCATTTTTCAGTAAGAGCAGCCCCGTTGGAAATTTATTGATCTTCTAATCTCAATTTATGTAGTTCTGATCCTACTACCTACTCCAAGAGTGAGTATTTGACCCAGTTCTGGTGATTCAGAGCAGAACAGAGTAGGTGTGGGTCAGATTTCTGTCATTTGCAACCAAAAGCAAGTCTGATACATGGGCCAAAGTTCTTTTTTCTTCCAGGATCATTTTGTCACTTCCATTCTGACATTGCCAGTCCTCCTCTCACTATATTGGTGCCACACTTCATCATGTACACTTCAAGATGGGCTATTACCATTACCTTTTGGTAAGAGAGCATATGTTCTTCTGATTATAATAATATTTATATAGTGCTTTATGGTTTGCAAAGCACTTTCACATGTGCCATCATTTGCCTCTACTCCACATCAAACTTTTCTTATAACCAGCTCATTATTGGAAACAGTTCAAGAGGCCATGAATAACTTAGAGGAACATGGTCATTATGGATTAAAAACAGAAAAGTAGTCATCATATTTAATACTTGTTGAGTGCTTATTGACCACCAAATTCTTTTTTTTCCAGTTTTATTGAGATACTATTGACATAGATCATGGTATAAATTTAAGGTACACAGCATAATGATTTGATGTATACATATTGTGAAATTACCATATTTCCCCAAGTACAAGACACACCCTTTTTTGAAAAATTTGGGATCTAAAACCTGGGTGCGTCTTATACAGTGGTTGTATGAGCACAAAAACAAGTACAAAAAAGTGGGAAATGCAAGTAAAAAAATCTACAATCACTGTATAAGA
>NW_017731377.1:4501609-4663545 GCF_001890085.2 Hipposideros armiger | reverse complement strand
GAGAAATGCCTGTGCCTCATGGAGTTTCTGGAGGAGACAGCTAGGGCAGTCATTTCCAAAGTGGATGAATGTATGTGTTATCACAGAATATATGTTAATTAGTGTTGACTTTACCCCCTTCGGCTTTTGTTGCAACAACCAGAATTTCGGGTACTAAGAACTGAAAAATAAGAAAAGCATGGTTCCATGTTCTTAATCTTTAAAAACAAAAAACAAAACTCAGCTGGAATAAATGTACACATTGGGAAATGTAATCTCTGATCAAATAGATAAAGGCATTCGAGTGAAAAACAAAATTGTTAAGCTGAAGTGATGGGAATTGAAAAGGGTCAGAGACGGATGGAAATGGAAATGAACTAGATCAATCTGGTCGGCTGCTATTTTGTTCGCTCCGGGCTGCTGGTGCAGATTTTGAAGTCAAAGGTGAACTATGAATTCCATACAGACAACTCAGCTGCACATGTGGAAATAAAATTCCAAGAAGGACACACAAAATTGCTTTGATAGATTCGAAGGGATATTAGCCAGTCACCCTAACTACAGAGAAAAAAAGACTGTTTAAGAATTGCATATCTGGCACAGTCGTCGGGATTCTTCTTGGAGATCAGCAGGTCATACTGGTGGGAGGAAGAGGACCAGAAAGAATCGTCTTCCCAACAAGACCTTGTTACTCTCTTGCTGTAAACAGTTTATTCCTTGACCCACAAAAGACCACAGTTACTCTGAACATTTAAAAAATGAACTTGGGATTTAAAAAGAAGAAACGTGTGCAAACTAGTTGAAAATAAATGAATTTGAATTTTACAGCTAAGAATTCTATCTTAATTGTTCCCTGAAGAGAATGTTCATCAATTCACTCTCTCTTTAGGAGATAGTCACTGTCTGCTCCATTAAGTTATCGTCCGAAAGCGGGGAATTTATCATAATTTATTCTAGGATATTCTAAATTTACCCTGTTGATTACCACTGTGTAAACAATGTCTGCTGTGAGCTGGGGTTGGATGATTGAGGGCTAGAACTGGCTCTGGTTTGGAGTTGCCATTTGCTGAAGAGCTTCATGGTTGTTATATCAGTACAAACTCCAGAGATGTCTAACAAGGGGTCCAGTGGTTATGGAAAAAAATGAGGCTCTTCCTCTATGTAATGGTAATGGGCCACTTACTGAAATACCTTTCTTTGGAGAGGCAAGTCCAAATGGCATAAGGTTAAAGAGCATTAGAAAGTGGTTTGTGCATGTACAACAACATGGCTTTTCTCATTTTTTTAAAAAGTGTGCTATTGTAGAGGTCAGCATTGAAAAGCCTTCTTAAGAAAAGTATCTTTAATGACAATACACATAAAACTAAGTTAGGGTAAGTTTTCTCATAACTATGGTAAAAGCTGTCCAAAATGGAAGGAAGGGCTTATTTTTTAATTTGCTATATTTGTACTAACAAAAAAAGCACTCAAGAATTATTTGATGTGGTCTGAAGATACTGAGCGTTTATTAAAACTTATGACATCTGGCTATTTCTTTCCTTCAGATATTACTCATAACTCGTCTACTCTTTTTCTCCCCAAACTTTCTCTTACTCTATTTCTGACCATATGTTTGTGTTAACTTAATCATTCTCAATCCCTCAGCCTACAGCTGAGGACTATGATTTTTGAGGACTTGATTTTTGCCATTCAGTTTTACCTTTAAGTTTGTCTTTTCCTGTTTTAGGAGAGAAAATTGAGTAAAATCGTATTTGAATATTTTTGTCTCTGCTACAGAAGATCTTGTTTCTCTTTCCTCCCTGTTCTTCCCCTAAGAAAGGTGCTGTTATTTTTTTTTCCTACAGTTACTTGTGTCAGACTAAAAGTCCAATATCCTGAGCTTCTTTGTAGGTGACACTAATAAAATGTGGGAATAATATGTCACAAAAC
Source organism: Hipposideros armiger (assembly GCF_001890085.2). Classification (NCBI taxonomy): domain Eukaryota; kingdom Metazoa; phylum Chordata; class Mammalia; order Chiroptera; family Hipposideridae; genus Hipposideros; species Hipposideros armiger. The sequence continues at coordinate 4,661,637 of NW_017731377.1, read as the reverse complement.
AAAGACCGTTTATCTAATATTTTCCACAGCACAGCTTTCTCTTTGGCTTAGCTCAGATCAAATTCAGGCTTCATTCTGATATCTCTGCTAATGCTGTTTTGTTTTATTTTAGTAGCACAGTTGCCTCATTGAACCTCTTTTAAATGAAATTGATAACAAGGAACTATGAGTAATACTATAACTGTTCTAGATAATTCATGAAATTCTAATGTCCTATTCACAGCCTCATTTCTTTGGATAATGGCCACATGAAGATGTCATTCCTCATGCTGTATTACCTCCACCAGTTAATTGGACAAAGGACCGGCTTATCCAAAGGCAGCTCTGAAAAAACTAGACATAAAAAATGTCAACCACCTTGGTGGCATCTTCATGAGACAATCTGCCCAATTTGATAGGACAGGCTAACCCAATCAGACCCCTTCATGACATCAACTATTCCTTTCCTTCAGACGTTGCTCATAATTCTTCCGCTTTCTTTCCCATGATTTTTCTTTTGCTACATCCTCCACCATACCTTCATGGTAACAGTTATTTTCAGTTTCTTCAGGCTTTGACATTCATGAGGACTTGATTTTTGCCACACAATTTGACTTTAAAATGTATTCTTTCCTATCAAAATTTCTTCTCTTTGTCTTTCAGAGTGGGGAAATATAATGCAAACTCTTATTTGAAGATTTTTGTCTTTACTACTTAACTTACTTGCTTCCCTTTGTTCTCCATTCTTCCTTTTTGCAAACCCCTCCTTATAGGGGAGTAGAAACATAAGATCCACATAGAAAAGGCAGAAAGCTACAGGTGCCCTCTTTGGTTAAAAAGACAAATGACTAAGTCAGGAGAGCTGTTACTCCATGCTAAACTAAGATCATTCCAATTTTACAAGGCCTAGGGTCTAGAATCACTCTATGGTTTCTGACATATTTCTATCTTTCCATGCTCCCCAGGTGTCTTTACCAAAAAAAAATATTACTTTGAAATTTAAACTGATAAGAACAGATACTACACTTGATCTTAGCCAAAAGGCCGAGAAGCGATTACTTTGAAATTTAAAGAACCTCATGATTGCCTTCTAGTTTCACTGAAATATTTGTCCTTGCATAAGTTTATCTCCTTCCTTCTTTGTGACCTTAACACAGCTTCACCTTGTTAAAAGAGGATACAAGAGCTCTGTTTCAGAGAAGGTATAAATCCACATGGCATTAAGTAAACTCTTAGAAAGAGTCTCACACTTGCCTTCTGCAAGATCAGCAAGCATGTTATTTTAACCATAAAACACTCAGGAGGAGTGAGGACTAATACTGAACGCATCTCCTTAATTAGTATTTACCAATACGTTAATTCTTTCCTGGATATTTTACAGAAATTCATACAATATTATATTTTTTTTGTGGGATATAGTTGTACTCAATTCCTTAAATGGGCTGGAGTCAGAAGGAGCAAGCTGAACATGACTTCATTCTTTCTCCAAACTTTCCCCTTTCAACCCCACCTCATTTTTACTTAGTGCATGACATTTTTCAGTCAATTTCAGTTATTAAAAGTCCAGCCATTCTATAAGGTAGTTTGCATGTTCTCCTCAAAAACTGAGTATCATGGTTAGTAATTTAAATAATGTATTTGGTAGAGAAAGTGTGACTAACAGAGATATTGGACTCCTAATATTTAATACTTCAAAATCTTGAAATGCACATATGACATTTATAAATATTTCTCACTTAATAAACATCTAATGTGATATTTAAGGATATAATACACACACGTTTCAAATTCTAATAATTGAAACAAAATTGGAAACTATGATACCACCGCTACGAATATTTTCCATTTTTAACCATCAATTATATGGCTACTCTGATACTGCAAATTCTTTATATATTAACCCATTTGATCCTCATAGGGACCCTGCAAAGTCACTATTGTCACCATTTAAGAGATAAGAAAACTGATATTCAAAGGAGATAAGTAATCATTTCCGAACCAACACAAAATAAGTAATTATGGCAAGTTCTTAATCAGGCAAGCAAATAGACCAAAATTAGTCTATGGCTAGGATAATGACTAATTATATTTATTATATAAATAATAACAATTGTACTTATTATTTTCTGATTTTTTTCTATATATGCTGGCATATGTGTGGATACTGGCAAATATAATTAGCAAATAAGCCACTCAGCCTTCCCACTTCAGGACAAAAAAAATTATTATTACACAATTTTTAAAAGCATCCAGAGTTTGCATGCTTTGAAAAAAGTATGCACACATAAAATTAATGAAACTTTGACTAAGTGAAATGACCATAAGTAATAGAATAGTTATCATTATGAAGAATTGTTGAAATGGCAGAATTATATTTCAGTTGTGTAGATTACTTTTTTGTTTGTAGGCAGAATAGAGAGGTGTTGTTTTACTGAGAATGTATTTATTTTCACTGGTATAAATACATATTTGTGCAATTCGCAGATGGCAGCCTTAAAATGGGAGATGCAGTCTTACATGTGAGTTCTGACAGGTTAAGAATAATACGAATTCACTTTGACCTCCAAAAAAGGAGGGAGACTGCTATTTTTAAGGACAGAGTCATACAACATATAATCAAAATGTAAAAATAAAAACACCTATAGGAGACATTCAGGGGGAAAATGGGGAAATTAAATATAAACGGGAAAGAAGACATGCGGTTATACAGTATCTTTGTAACAGAGAACGGACAGCAACATCCTGGAGACTTTCCTCACAGAGCTGAGGTTTCTTTGCAGTGCCTCAAGGGTTAATGTGAGAAAGGACTCTAATGGATGCTCAAAGGGTGCGCCTTTCCTGGAGACCAAGAGGGCATCAAATCAGCTCCCTTTGGCTCCACCAGCAGCACTAAGCCTATAGACACGATACCCAAAATTTTGTTGTAATTTTCTTCACGAGAAGACCCTGAAAACCACCACAATCAAGGTGATCACACCGCCAGTAAGTGGTGGTACTAACTGTGAATTCTGGTCGCCTGCCCCCAGGTATAAATAACAACCTGGAGAACTCAAATATAGAACCACGTGTATATGGAGGCATTGTTTGTCATAACTAATTGTTAGAGCAATGATGCTGAGGAGCCATTTTCTTCCCAGCTCAAGAACTAAAAATATCTCATACCACAGACAAAAGTAAATTCTAAATTTGGAATTCGTCAATGAGAAAAGGTGAGGCTCAAAATTTTAAGATAATACAAAATATCTTTCTAACACGTCTAGATAGAAAAAAAATTCTTAAGGCAAACAAAAAGATTGATAATTGTTTTAAACTTTTATGTTAAAAAGTCTTGAAATTCGTCACCCCTAAGCAACTGCCTATAATTAAGATTTTTTTTTAACTTTCCAGAGACATTCCCAATAGTATAAAAATCTTTCTAAGATAAAGCCTATTAAAGTTTTGATGCTTTAGTTTCTGATAAAGTTCAGTGATTTCATAAACCAAATACCTGTACAGTGAATATGCACTAATAGCTTTCACAGAGTATGTGTGCATTTACTGTGAAATACCGAAGATCAAAACAGGGGGGCAGAGAGGGAAGAAGAAAGGTGGTTGGAATAAAAACCATCAATTACTATTTTTGTCTTTCTTTTTCCACGTCTGTGTTGTCTCCTTGAGAAACCCAGGATGAGATCACTCCCCACATACGTTCCTACTTACTGGTTGGCTTTTGGTGGGTTTATCTGTTTCTAAGTAATTAGCCAGAATGCTGTGGGAATACTGAGGGATTTCAGACCTGTCAGTCAGAGTAGCCATGTGGGAGGTCTTAAAAGGACCACTACGCCGTTGTGGAGACTTTCTTTTTCTTTTTATACGAAAGGATTTTTGATCCTCTTTAAAAATCAGTCAGTCACAGTGCTGTCTGACTGCACAATTTCTGGCCCTGTCTGGAACTGCCATACAGGAAGGGGGGTTTCACTCTGTGAAACGTCTTGACGTTTGCAAGGTCTTACAGTAAGGTGCACGCATAGGTCAAACATTGTATTCAACAACACACACACACACACACACACACACACACACACACACACACCTAGAAGCATGCCTCCATCTATATAATAATTTTGTACCATTATGTTTCAAAATTTATTAAAATGTGTTTTAAAATTTAGGAGCATGTGAGATCTTGCTCTCTGGCATATGTTGTCAGTTTGGCTCAAATAAACTCTTATAAAAAAATTTTTAAAGAAAAGAAATTTGTTTGTTGTGTTTTCCTAAGCTACACAAGAAGTAGGAATTGCATGGCTATTGCCTGTCCCATGAATGACTTGCAGTGAATTACTTCTATCTAATTTATCTAGAGGAGGTATTTCAGCTATAGATTTTTATCGCATGTTCTTCAATCAGTCTTAAATGTTATATTTTCCACATGCAGTAAGAAAACTAGGAGTCCCAGCTTCTGACAAGAACCTCAAGCAGCAGCGCAATTCGTTGGCACTTGCAGAGAATAAAGTTTCCTTTGGCATAGTTTTTTTGACCAAACAGTATATGCAAGCCTGAGATATTTGGAAGTGGGTCAATTTTAAAGCAAGGGACAATAAAGAAAGGAGCTAATGAGAATTGGACATTCTTTTTTCCATCAGTAACTCCAATTCAATATATAAAAATAAAAGAAATAAGACCACAAATAAAGAATAGCAGAATAAAGAATAGTTTTAAAGAATAGCAGAGATAGAAAAATGGTTGGTGAAATGGCTTGGAGAAATAGAACGTATTGGGGAAAGCCTGGCAAACTGAGGCAAGGAGGGGTTAGCAAGAATCTAGTTATATTTCAGGCCACAGAATACCAAACAAGCAGAAGAGAATAAACGAAGAGCGTTAAGCTGAGAAGAGAGCTAAGGGCATCAAAGGACAGACTGTGCGAATCTAGTGCACATGACAACACAGCCCTCCTGCATCATCACAGGTGCACAAGGATGGATCAGACTCTAGGAATACTTTTTACATTTGATGCCTGAAAATATAGTTACTCTTTACCATCTTTATAAATTCTCCCATAAATAAATTTAAAAAGCATAAAATAAGTTGAGCTTTGAGAAAGAGTGTGTATGACAAGTCACAATACTATGCCAACCACTCAAGTAGCGGAACTTAATTAGATATAATAATTTTAAAGAGCAAATTAGTGTTGACAGTCTCACACATCATTTTGTCAAGGAGAAGATAAGTCATACAAATTGCTTCTATAAACAACATAATCAGTGTCGACATTATTAAAATTCTAGAATAACGTTATTTGGTACATTATCAAAACCTAAAATATTACCTTCTCACTACATTTTCAATAACTACTGTGTTAACAGAAATTAGCACCCTATGGACACTTACAGTTTTAAATGAATTTGTCCATTAAAAGTGTACTCATACAAGTAATTGTTAAACCGAAGGATATTGATGTCTACTGAGGTAGATAAAAAATTCCCTTACAAAATGCTACTAGTTGTGTTTTCTGAATGTGTATAAAATAATGCCAGGTCAAGTAAAATGTGTTTTTATATAGCTTGCTAATATATCTATTATTTTCTTCAGTCTTGAACAACCACCAAAAAATGATGTGGTTTACTTTAAAACATAATCTTTGCATAACGTTTTAGAAACACTAAAATGTGCATTTAATCACCTCAAGGTAACAGGATGTTTTCAGTGACTATCAAAATATGAACAATAAGTAAATTCTCCATTGACTGCCCAACCATGGCTTTGAATTTTTAAAATTCTGTTTATTTTTTTTACCCGAACTTTATTGGATAGTAAAATTAGCATTAAATAAAGTACATATTCAAAGTATAAGGTTTAGCAGAAAATATTTTTAGTGACTATGAGATGTAGAAGTATAAAACTTAGACAGTTACCTAGTAAGCAACTCAGGCAAAATACCCAGAGAAGGCCTCTTTAAATGCTGATGGAAATCTAGAATTTGGGTGGCTTTTTTTGTTGTTGGGGAAGGGGCCGAGTACAGTAAGGAAAATAATCTTCAAAGTCCCAAGTTTACATTTGGTAGCAAAATAATTTGTACTTTAATAAAAAATTTGAAAAGAAGGCAAAGTATTATTTTCCTCCTTAAATTGTTTTCACTTAAATGTTAAGATTTTCCTCTTTTAAGAAGTCAAATGAAGAGTAAATACAGCTGTCTTTTCTTTGAACATGGGAATGGTTTTTACAGTAGTTATAAGTTTGATTATATCCAGAGACAGACTCTCCCAAGGGAAGATTTATCAACCAAGTCAGCATCAAGCACAAATATTCACAAACAGTTGTTGAAACAGTTGTTTATCAGTAATATTGGATGACATCTGCTCTGCCCCTTGTAATGGGAACAGGGGATGCAGGAGATCTTAAGTCTCATCTCTTTCTCCACATACTTTGCATATTTAGCTCCAGGGCTCATTCATTATGCTAATCAGAAGAGAACTGGGGAAGATATAGAGAACATTTTGATTTCATTGGAAATGACTGATAGTTATTAAAGGAAAAATAGGGCAATAGGATCAGCCAGGAAAGTGAGAAAAAAAGAGACAAAATAGTATGGTTTGTGTCGGGTGGGGGTTGAGAAGATTTGCAAAGAGGAGGGAGATATGGCGGACAACTACCTTGCATGCAGGAGGCTAAGAGTGGGAAGAGTTTAAACTGTTTCATACATGTAGCCCACTTTGGCAATGCCTTAAGATGCGTAGCTTTTCACTGATTTGCATCCTGGAGGATGATTTCTCTGGAGGAGACATCTGCAGAGACTGTCCTTACGTTCAGTTTGTTTGCGCAGCCTTTCACTAGAGGCTTGCTTCTGCCTCTTCCAAAGTGGCCCTGACCCATTCCCTTCCCCCATGTGATGCCTCCTGATCTGGGCTGATTTTTATCCTTCCAAAATTCACACGTTGGTTGAAGTCCTAACCACAGCACCTCAGAAGGTGACTTTATTTGGAGATGAGATCTTTAAAGAGTTAATTAAGGATAAATGAGGTTCTTAGGTGGCCCTTAAATCCAATATGGCTGGTGTAAGAAGAGATTAGGACATAGACATAGAGGGAAGATCACGTGAAGACACTGGAAAAAAACAGCTAACTATAAGCCAGCAAGAGAAGCCTCCATCTTTGCTGACACCTTGATCTTGGACGTCTAGCCTCTAGTACTTGAGGAAGTAAATTTCTGTGGTTTAAGCCACCCATTCTGTGGTACTCTGTTATGGCAGCTCTAGCAGACTAATACACCCCCTGTTAAAGTCTATTCTCCTTTGTTCCAGTCTTTTCAGTTTTACCCTCTTCTTTTTCTTCTCTACTGCCACCAAATATCCAAGGTTCTCTGTACCAATGCTTCTCAGTAGGTTCACACAAACTACCCAGATATCTGAATTCAGATGAAGGCCATTTATCAAGATGAGGCAGAAAGTGACCTAGGACTGTGAAGTTGTCAGGAAAGGGCAGGTTGCTGGAAGGATGAAAGGAAGTGCTAGGCAGTGGCGTTTACTCGGGAGAATCACTTCTGGGCCAAAGGAGGACAGGGGATAAGGTACTTGAGAAATGGAAGTGTTTCAGCTCCAGAGCGAGCAAAAAAGAAAGTGCCATTAATTGAGCAATCCTTCATGCCAGACTACTAAATTAAATGTTCTACATGTTTCATGGCATTTACCTACCCATAGTGACTAGTAGGTAGGTGTTAGTATTGTTCTCAATTTACTGATGAGGCGCTGAGGTTCAGGGAGGTTAGGTACCGTGCCCAAGTTCTTACAGAAAAGGAGTGGTCAAACCCTACATCAACCCTGATCCAGCTCCCTCCAGACTCTGGGCCCATTATTATTCCACTCTACCCCAAGGTTCTAAGCCAGATGTATTAAGGACAGTGAAATTCTTAACTAAGAAAATGGGGAACCAAGGACCTGTGCTGGTGTGACTACTCATCCAGGATAGAGAATGGAGACAGGAGGAAGGTGCAAAGGGGAACAGAGGCAGAGGAAATGACTCTGAAGACCTAACTCACCATCTAAAAATTTGTTGAGCTGACTCCCATCAAACCACTCTTATTCCCATTTTTTCCTGTTCTCCCCCCAAATACAGGACTTATGTCTGATTCCACACACATGCAAACATCCTTATTTGATTCTCATCCACTAAATGATTCCCTTTCTTATAACCCTGCTGTCTCATCCTACCCAATTTTGTATTTAACATATCCTAAGAAGATCCCCACTAAACAGCCACCAGCTGACCACATAGGTGCCCTTATCCATAGAACAACTTCCAACACCAGGCACAAACCTGTTTGTTCACCTGGTGACACCTAGACATGTCTGAGACATCTGATGGCAATGACACTTTTCACCAGGCAAAATGCCTTCATAAGACACAAAAATCACGATGGGTTAAGCTTTGGAAATTGCTTAAGAGTTATGAGGACCATGAGATTTTATACCCCAAGAAACTCTTCAGCAAACTTAGATGTTTGCGGCTAAAATTTAAGGCAAATTCAAACAAAAGAGAGTTCAGACAAGAAAATACAGTAAGTAGATCACAACCTCACAGCATTGCCCAATTCTGAGTATTTGAGACCTCATTATTCAATAACTGCTTCTGCTCTGCTCTACTTCCTGTAAACCAATGTTGATTAAATACACTTTCTGTGTATATGAATAGGATTTTGCAAGATGTTTATGAATTCAAAGACTTTACTGGGGACTAAAAGCTCTTGCCCTAGACACTCCACTTGTAGGATTCATAAATCAAATGGCTCAACCTTCGCTACATCTTCCAGATGCAGCTACAAATATTTCCAGTTGGCACAAAAGCGAAAATGGGACACTCACATCCAGGTTTGAAACACCATTGTTAAAACTGCTGTGCACATGAGTTTGAAATACGTTTAAAAACTAGGATTTTAGCCTCTGTCATTATAATTTTCCTTTCAAGTAATATAATTTGAAGCCACATTGGTCTTAGGTTAAACAATCAAGGAGAAAGTACTTTCCTTACAAGTTGTTTTGCACATTTTAAGAATTAAGGTACAAATTTTATTTTTCATCATCATTTAGCTAAATCTATATAGGTGAAGTGTCATATAAGTGATTTTTAATCATATTATTCTGTTGATGCTTCAATTTTTAAAAGAATATTATTTTGGATACTTATCAGCAAGGCTCTTAGTGTACTATTCTCTGCAAAGTACCACTGAAATTATGCTTTTCTACTTTGATGATTAAAACTTTGGTGCCATTAATAAATTTATATTTGCTGTTTCAATTAGAGTTGTGATTTAATTTTATAACCTTAACATTTAGTTTTAACATTTTTGAGAATCTAGCTTCCACAAACTAAATAACTACCATTATCAATATAATGACATATATATTATATATACAGAGAGTGCCAAAAAATGTTTACACATTCTAAGAAAGGAAAAATCTATTAAAATTGTAACACTCAATATATACCATTTACAAAAGATGACTACAAGTCACGTTTAACTTCTGCAATTACAAGAGGTCCTCAAAGTGGTTACCATCAGCGTCCAGACACTTCTGATTATGGTGAACTATTGCTTGAGTAATACTGACAAAGTGTCCACTTGTATACATTTTTTGGCACCCCCAGTATATTTGCATAGACACATATACATATCTACTATATTAATACTTATATATAGTGTAAATATAGTCGAATATATATTACACATGTAAATCACTGTCAGCACTTGAATGACTTATTTCTGCTTTGTCATTCTCTGTTTTGTTTTTTAACTCTTGAATAACTTATTTCTGTTTTTGTCATTCTTAGTAACTGGTTTTATACCCAAATGGGTGTTATTCCTTGATGGTATCATAGCTATCCATTAACCATGATAATTACTATAGCAATTCATAGATTAATCACAGTAAGTAGAAGCATGCATCTTTATGGAGAAAAGTAAATACAACTAATTTTAAAGTTTCAGTGTTTAGAGGACAAATTGATAAAATTAAATTCAAAGAAGGAAAAATATTTCTAGTCTAACAACTTCTATGGACCAAAGCAGGCTTTGTACTTCAAATTAACATGCAATATGTCAAAAAAAAAAAGTTATTTTGATCAATTAGCTTCAGTGGTTTTCTATTGTTCTTTTATTTTCTGTGTGTGAGTCAACATAGTTCCATTTCATCCACCTTTGCAAAAAATAAAAGATGATCTGATCCATAAAGTATAGCTATGAAACTGGTATGAATTGCAGCCACATACCTGTAAAGTTAAGAGTACGAAAAAGTAACTATTGTAGTAATCAAGGCCCTATTTTATCTGATGCAGAAAATGTCATCTAGTAGTCACTCTTAAGAAATGCAATTTGTTACTTTTTTCAATTATTTAAGGTTTAATTTTGAACTGATTGAGACTAGACCCCCCTCTTCCTTTTTCTTCTTCAGATAGGTGGTTTAAGCCAATGCCACTCCTATGGTGGAGCTAGGTGACCCTCTACCTCTCAGGTGTCATATGCCCCTGTTCTGTGATGACATTCTCCATCATTTGCCCCATCTGACCATCACACAGGTAGGCCCCCCTTGATACTAGCACCTGTTAAGACATAACTGTGACTGACCCAGTTCCAGGCAAGGTGATCCTCAGCAGGCTTGTCCTGCCTCCACCTGCAGAAAAATCCCCAGAGCACAATCTCGCCCGTCCTCCCTCCTGCCCTCCTTCTTCATGCCTTCCTTCTGTGTCCTAATCGAGGGTAGGCAGGTGCTTTCTTAGATTACTCTGGAGCTGTGCGAAACTGAGCAAGCAAGCCTATCCTCTCATGTGTAAGTCACCAAGTCGCAGAACTGGTGCAGGGCCTTTTCAGTGAGGCACTCTGTCTTCCTGTCTTTCCCGGAGAGTGAAGGACAAGGTCTTTCTCTTCTCAAGTTGTTAAATCTCAGAGGGAGTTCTATCATGTTCTGCCCTGGACTCACTTCCAAGGGCACAGGGGCCCTTCACTGCATCTAACTTGCTAAGTCCCTCTCTGAACTCTCCTCTGCCTCCCAACCCCAACACTAAGAAGCAGAGAAACTTGCTCAGATTTAACCTCCTCAAAGCTGCTGTTGTTAACCCAAACCCAAGTTTTCAAATACAAAAAGAGTGAGAGTGTGTATCTCAGGCTTCAAGAATCTCTTTCAAAACTGACAATGGCAGTGAAGGTAGAATTCATTACTTATTTTGGGGAGTGGGGGGAGTAGGCAGAGCCAAGACGTTTGAACTCAGTGAATGTAAGGGAAGAAAATCTGTCAATACCTCAGAATTATTATCTAGCTATGACTATTTCTGTAATTAATAAATATAAAAAGATAACATTAAGTACATGTGTAACAGGTATACTTAAAGCATTAAAAACTGTGAAAATTTTCCTAAGTGGCTCTCTGATTTTCTTTACTTTCCTAATTGTGACTTATGAACAAACATTAGTGCAGCTAAGCTTTGATATTTTTGTATGATAAGATATATGTCTCGTTAGTGATTTACTCAGAAAGAAATGAAAATATTTCAGAATATCTAAAGTCATTAAAAATTATCAGGCCAAATTTTATTCGCATAACAACCCTAAAAGAAGCTAAATTTACAGAATATAATATATAGTTATCTCAGAATAGAACATGCAGATGTATTTCAATTGTAAATAGTAGCTTTTGGTTTCCCCCATTTTATTATAATTACCGGTGTTATATCTACAACTGTTACAATCATCCATTAAATTGCTTTAAAAGTTAACTGAAAAGTTCAGTCAAGCCAAATGTGGGTCAAAACCAACTCTTGTTTCAGTTAATGTTAGTTCACTGAAATCTCAAATATTTCAAGATATATTTGTTTTTGCTTTTATACAGAATTATGTATTTTTTAATAAAGTATGTTGGTTTGATATTAGTGAATAGAATAAAATTTTAGGAATGTGTTACACAATATGCAAGTTCTTAGTCTTACCTAGTAATCTCATCTTTAGATGCTGCTTCTTAGGTCTTTCATTAGACACACTGTTCTACATTTTAAAAATGGAATGACTATACAAAGACAGCAAAAGGAAAAAAAGCAAGGAAAGGAATTAGAAAGAAAAATTAAAAATATTTTATATAGTTCCTGATACATTGGGTCATGGAAATTAATCATTTCCATATTTTTCAGTTTTAAAGTTTATTCCTCTCTTATTCTATATTTCCCCATAGGTTTCCTTCCTCTTCTTTGAAGAAAAAGGTCAAGGATTCCAGAAAGGGATATTCCAAACTGTTGACAAACCACGAGCCAAAGCAAAAAGTTGCTATCAGTATTCATCATAGTAGAACATTAAAACATTTACTAAAAACGTAATTGTTTACTTGTAGGATATGTTAAATGTCTCAGTGCTAAGAAATACTCCAGAGCAGCTATAACATACTATGCAATAAAGAAGCTTCCATGGAAAGTTTGGTTTAATTCTCATTTAAACTTGTTAAAGGAAGATAAAGATTGATTTGATATTAAAATGCTTCCAAAAATGTTGTTCAATTCCAGAAATAATTAAGATATTATTTTTGTTATCGATTACTGATCTTTTTATGATGGTTTGACAGGACTAGAAGGGACAAGGTTGATCTTTCTGTTAATTTTTCAAGTACATTAATAATCCCTCTACTATACCTAAGCAACAAATATGTGTTGATCACCAATTAAAGTGACAATAAATTCTGTAGGAGGATATAATAGTGTACAGTCATCAGAAAAGATGAAAATAAGATATGAGTGACCATTATAAGGGAGGAAACTAAATAAAGGACAGTAAAAACAAAGTTATATGAGCTCAAAAGTGGAACATAGAAATTTTGCCTGAAAGGCATCAAGATTATTTTATAATTCAGGTGCCAGTTTACCTGGACCCCCAGGATGGTCAGGATGTGTTCAAGAGCAAAGCAGGCCACTTCTGGCATAGAGAACTGAAAAGGCGGGAAAGGGAATGTGAAATTATCCATCTAGAAAATACAAAATGCCCTCAATCACAAAATCCTCAAATGCTGACAAAGCCTGTGGCAAGGGAGGTTCTTCTAAAAATGCACGTTAAATGTAGGAGCACCCAGCAGCAATCATTTAAAATAAAAGTCAATAAAACATAAACCCTTTCTAAGTTTCTGGCTTAACTACCAAGCATGAGAAGTAACTAATGTTCATTTTAATGTGAACACAGTAAAACAGATTAGGGTCAGTAGACAATTCTAATATGATTCCTGCCATCCACTTACTGAGGGACTTGAGGAAAGTTATTTGCCTCTCTGGGTCTCACCTAGAGAACGGAGAAAATAAAAACTGCTCTATTATCATCCCAAAGTTGTCCGTGACATTAAGGAAAATGGAATTCAAAAGGAAATAAGCACTTCCAAAAATGTATTGCTTGGTAACAAGATTATATATGAACATATGCCATGCACTATATTGAAAAATAATGCCTACATCCTTCAATTTACACACATGTGCGCACGCATGCATGCGCGAGCACACGTGTTTGATCTTTTTTCTTTTTCAACATGATCTTCTATCGAAATGGAGTTTTATCCTCCTTCCATCAAACATCTGAAGGCCCATCATGAACATCTTCCAGCATTCTGGATTGGCCATTTTAGTCAAACTTTTGATGTCTCCAGAGCAGTGGCCACCAGATCCCCAAACCACACAGTGAGACTTCTCATCTAGAGATCAAGAACTACATATGTTTCTTACTTCTTCTTTGCAGCCTTGAGAAAACAAAAGATTCATGTCAGCCATCATGAATTATGAATTTGAGTGCAGGGTCAATGTGTGCTATGGGACACCAGGGGACACTTCCTTATCCTGTATCACATTTTTAAAAATATTTTAAAATTCCTCTTGGAACATAGTAGGCATAACATTATTTGAATAATGTAAAGCATTATCTAGTTTTAGGTTATTACTGAGTTGTAGAATTCTTCAAAGAATAAAAATTCTCCTTTAAAGAATTTTTTAAAAAGTATAAAAATATACTTTGAGCTATATCATAGGCTCAATAATAAAAATAAACTAATCTGATATTGAGAAGTAAATGTGCACGGTATGTGCACATACTACTCTTTATTAAACTAATGGCATGCTTGTTTCTTATTAAATAAGAAACATAAACTTCCTGTATGATTACGGATATTAAAAAAGGGAGTTTTCTAGGAACCCGAAAACATGAATAGCTTCAAATGGGGGATGTGCACATAAAAAGACAGGAAAAGGGGAAGGCTTCAGTCTCCTGATCTAACACGGGATAAGTTTTATTCAGGAGGAAGGGGGACAAAAAAAAGGGGGGAGTTTTCTAAACATTCACTGTCCATTTTCTACTTTGCTTCATTATGTATTCATGCCATAATTATATAAATTTTTAAAGAAAATAAATCGCCCCACATCGTGTGGATGCCTGTATCCTAGGTTTCACTATTAGATCATGCGATAATGGTGATGTTAATTTTCTTCCTCCGAATAACCATCTTCCCTAACGCCTTGAAATGACACCATCGCAGGCAAGCTCTTCATCAGCTGTACAGCTGTGACATGAGACAATGTGCAGCATAATCGGTTCTGCCACATCTGCTTGGTCTCTCACATATTTAACCGAGCTTTCATCTCTGAAGTGCAAAGATAATTATTTCCAGAAGTCACTGAAAGGGCCAGGCCCATTGGAGGACACGGGTGTCAGAGATTTGCTTGACTTTCAGACAGTGAGAAAAAGTCAAAATCTCCTAGAAGGAGGATTTGTGAGATTCTACAGGAAGTACACAAATGTGGTTTACAGTTGTTTTTCTTAGAGGACGAGAAATCTCCTGTAAGTTAGGAAATTTTATGAGGGCCGGGGAACCATTCGGTTCAGAGGTCAGTCCAGGGATATGGAGAGCTTGGGATCCAGAGAGGGACTGGAAAGCCTGTCCTGCAATATTGAACAGCCTCGAAAGGTGACAGGGTTCTGGCTTAGGCACGGAGCTGCACGCAGCCCCACTGGAACAAGAAGACACGGATTTTAAGAAATGCACATTACTTTAACGTGTCTGTTAACAATGTCAAGATCTCAGTATCATTCCATTAATCATATCATGTAATTATTGCATTTCTTTGTCTTAATTAAGCAAATAAAAGTAGTTCTTGATTTGCTTAGAATTTTGTAGGTGCTTTTAATTTTGTTACTATCACATAACAAAACATTTAGAAATTGTCTAGCTTTTTTTTTTTTCTTTTCATCCATTCTGGTCGACTTGCTTATGGCAAGATGAAAAGAATAGTTATTAGTAGGCCCTTTATTTGTTTGTGGTAAATAGTAAAACCATTATATCTTATTCAATTAAAACTGGAAAAAAAATTATAAATAGCAGGAATATATTTAATTGTTACCCTGTTAAAGCCTATATTGACCCTGAAAATATTATGCTAAGTAAAATAAGTCAGACTGAGAAGGACAAATACCATGTGATCTCATTTATATGTGGAATTTAAAGAACAGAATAAATGAGCAAACAAAACAGAAATAGACTCAGAGATACAGGAAAAAAAGTGATCGTTGCTAGATGGACAGTGGGTGGGGATGGGGAAGAAGGTGAAGTACAAATTAGAAGTCACAATACAGTCATGGGGATATAAAATACAATATGTGAAATGGAATCAATAATATAAAGATTATATAGGGTGCCAGATGGGTACTGGACTTATCAGGGGGATCATTTCATAGACTATGTAGATGCCTGACCACTGTACTATACAACTGAAGCTGAAGTAGAATAATGCTGAATCCCAACTATAAATATGTACCGGGGGTGCCAAAAAAATGTCTACAAGTGGACTTTTGTTGCTCAATCAGTAGTTCGCCATAATCAGAAGCGTCTGGACACTGATGGTAACCACTTTGAGCACCTTTTGTAATTGCAGAAGTCAAATGTGACTAGTATTCATCTTTTGTTATTGGTATATACTGAGTATTACAATTTTAATACAGTTTTCCTTTCTTAAAATGTGTATATATATTTTTGGCACCCCCGGTATATATGGTCATAGGATGTAAAGTACAGCATAGGGAACAGAGTCAATGGTATTGTAACAGTTATATACGATGTCAGAGGGGCACTAGATTAGGGGGGAGGTTATCACTTTGTAAGGAGTGTAGATGTTTATTACATTGCTTTTTACATCTGAAACTAATTTTTTAAAAAGCATATATTGGGCTGGCCGAGTGGCGCGATAGTTAAGAGCTGGCTTGGGACGCCAGATGGCCCCGGTTCAGATCCCACATATGAGGGCCAGTGACACTGCCCTCTATAGCTAAGATGCTGAACAACAGCTCCACCTGGAGCTGGGCTGCCATGAGTTGCAGGCGAAGGCATAGGCTGCAGCCCCTGTGGCAGTGGGTTGCCATGGGCTACCGTGTGTAGCCAGCAGCCAGCATGAGCGGCCAGCAGCCGCAGTGAGCAGCCATCCAGAAACCGGCAATTGATCTGCCTCGCCTGGGAAGAGCACAATGATGGTGCCAGCTTGGGCCAGTGAAGCAACGTCCTCCACAACTAGACTGAAGAACAAAAGAACAGCAACTTGTCTGTTCCCCTTCTCCCAATTCCCCAGCCCTGTTCCCATCCCCCCAATTCCCCAATAAAAATCATAATAATAATAATAATAATAATAATAATAATAATAATTTTTAAAAAGCATATATTGTAAAAGTTAGAACTATTCATTTTTTTTCTTTTTTTGTAGCTGAGCCATCCTGCCACCTGTTGGCAGCTCAGCAGCTGCTCATCTCAGGCCGGACTTGAACTGCTGTTGCTCAGAGCTCAAACTCTTGAGCGAGATCTTAACCAACTGAGCCACTCAGCCGGCCCAGAACTATTCATTTTAAAGATGACATACTTACATCAATATTTATTTCACCATTTCCATGATGCTAATCATTACTTTGTGAAGATTATCATTACAATAATTAATTTAATACATATTATGTGCCAAACACTGTGCTGAGTTTTGCTTGCATATTTTATGTTTTTAAACTTTTTACTATAGAAATGTTCAATAACATATAAAAACAAAACAGTATAATGAATTCTCATGTACATCATAACCCATCCTCTGTAATTACAAATTCATGACCCACGGCAAACTTATTTCTATACTCCCACCCATTTCCTCTCATCTGTCCTATTTTGAAGTAAATCCTAATCTTCTTATGATTTCATCCATAAATATTTTTGTATATAATGTCTAGAAGATAATGATTTTTAAAAACAGTGTCATTTTATATGATTCTCAAAACAACCTTATGAAGTTGGTCCTATTAATACCCCCATTTCCCAGGTGAGAACACTAAAGCTTATAGAAGTGAAGCATCTTGTCTAAAGCACCCTGCTGGTGTGTAGCCTGCTAGGGGTTCCAATACAGCTCTGTCTCAAACCAAAGCCAAAGATCATAAACATTACATTGGCTCTCTAATGTCAGATAATTTCACTCTCTAGAAATTTTTCTGATTTTTAAAAATATTTCTACACTGACTGGTACTTCATGGTAACAACACTAAAGAAGTAAAAATATTCTTCATCACTTCAAGAACTGAGAATTTACTCAGGGCACTAGATGACATGGATTTCTAAAAACCAAGATGGTGACAGAAATCATTGTATGCCTCTTTCCCTAACATCTTAAGTTCATCAAAACTTAATGATTGAGATATATAGACTCCTGAGCTCCTGGCTCTAAAGTAAGAAAAAACCTCTGGTCATTAGTACTCTTCAGGTACAGACAGCTGCAGTGATCCCTGATGTACATCCAAGCATGCCAGAAATAAAGGGATAAGGACATGGGTGAGTCCCAGGAGTCCTACTTCAGGACAACTTGACACGCCTCCATAGCAGAATGCATGCCCTCATGACAGGGAGGTGATACGTAGGTGCTGCTGGCTGGTGACAGTTTTAGTTGTTTGTTTGTAATGTGCCATTCTATACAGATCCTTATGCAAATAAAATATACCTTTTAATATAATTACTTGTGCCTAAGTGTTTTTCTCTGAGATGAGTCACTTATGTCTTACTACTTGTAAAGCCTGCATGGAATTACCTTCATGTTCAGTTACTGTGAATAATGACCACTATCACATGACATGGAATTTCTCAGTTGAAATAGGGCTATATAATCATGGTGATTTCCATGCAAATCATCCTAGACATTTATCTGGCCTAGAGAAACCTAACCTGCGATTTACAATAGCCAGATCACACAGAAGCCTTGTTATCACAGAAGCCCTCCCCAAGACTGAGTCCCATGGCCATTCTGAGTATTCCCACACTTCTATTAATGCTCTTACTGGTGTTTCTAAAATGATGCTGCTACATCACAGTACCTCCTACTACATGAGTTCATTGAATTGTGGGGAGTTGATTTGTTCATCTTTGCATCACTTTTGTAATCTCGGCACAGAGTAAAACTTTGTTGAATCAATGAATGATGCTAAGATTTAAACAGGACCACACCTCAGAGGAGAGGTCATATTAGAGGTGAAGACTGGTAAATCACCAGCATAGAGATGCTGGTTGCAAAATTTAAAGTGGATGACTTTCCCAAGGGTTATGGTACAGAGGAAAAAGAGATGAATACTTGGGTGGACTGTCTTCCCAATGAGGTTTAATCTTATAGGTAATACATACTTCCTGCTTCCAACCTTCTGTACCCCCACCCACACCCAGGATGTCCCTATCCTACTTGAATTTCCTTTTTTTTCTATTGACTTTTAAGGTAATATGCAATATTTATTTATTTGTTATACTTATTATTGCCCAACTCCCCTTGTTAGAATGTAACTTCATGATCTTTGTCTATTCTGTTCACTAATGCAGCCTAAATTCTTAGAACATAGGAAGTACTCAACAAATATTTGTTGAGTTAATGAATCACTATCTATATTTAGGATATTAAATAAAGAAGAAGAGAAATACCAAAAAAGGGCAATCATTATGTAGGAAAATACACACAAGATCATCCTATGTGGTGGAAACAAAAGGAAAAAGGAATTTTAGTAAGAAGTGGCTAGGTAGGAATTGAGATAGCTATGACGTGTTTTAGGAAGAAGAATCTGAAATGAGATTTCTGGATTTAGTCAATTCAGATCATTGATAATTACAGAACAGTTTCTATGGTGGTAAATGAAGAAATCAGCTACCAAAGGTTGAAAATGAAGTCAATGTTGAGAGAGGAAGTGGCATCTAGCATAGATCATCCTTTTGAGAAATTAGTAGCAAGAAAAAGAAAAAAAATAAGATAAAAACAAAGAAAAAAAAAAAGAAAGAGAAATTAGTGGCAAATAGCAAAAGCAGTGAAAAAGAAGTTTGAGGCGGTAACTAAAAGATGAGAAAATTAGAGATGGTTTTAAAGCAAAGGACAAGAGACAAATGGGCATTTGGTAGGATGCAGGAAAAAAAATGCTAAAAAGAAAAAGACAGACGGTGTGAAATAATATTGGGGGGGAAACCCAGAGGAGGCAGGCAGTGATGATGACAAGAGCACAGATAAGTTTAACCTTTCAAGTAGTCGGCCAACTTCTTCCAACAAAACATAATAAAAAAGATAAGGCAAGTGCTATACAGACAAATTATTTAGGAGGAATGAAGAGAATACAAAAGAGTTCATGCTCTATGGTGCAGCATACTTGAAATTCTATCAGCTCACATCCATATACACGACTCTGTCCACCCATAAACATTATCACCAATGTTAATCATGGGGCTGAATCACAGCATCATTCATTTGGCTACTTTCTACCTGCATGGATGCTGAAGATGCAACACAACAAATTCATTTATTCAAAAATATTTATGAGCTATCTACAAGTTATTCTAGACACCCACACTCTTCTAGGCACCAGGGCCACCACAGGGAACAAAACAGGCAAAATTCCTTGCTAGAAGAGAAAAACAATACACAGGATTAATAAGTCAAACATAAGATATATTAGATGATGATGTATGCTAAAAAGAAAAATAAAACAGGGACGTGGGTACTCTCAAGAGCTGTGAAGGGTCTGAGAATTTACCCTATTTACAAGCTAGCATGTTAATCTGGAATAGTTTCATGGATGTTAGCAGAAGACATAAGACTAGTCAAAGACTAAAGACTTTATTACTCACAATAAGCAGCAGCCAGACTATCAGACTGTGCCGTTTTCTCAAGGCTGACTTCCCACAGGGCGATAAGAAGAAGGCCAGCTAATGCTTCCGCATGCAGTGGACTATATTCTAGGAGAGGAATTCTGAGCTTAGGGAACCCAAATCTTTTACAACAGTGAGCCTACCTGACCTTCCTTCCAGAGGGTACGTTACCTTTTTTATATTGGAAGTAATCATGTCTCCCTTTGCTGTATGGGACAAAACTATTTTTATCTTACATGGCTATTAGCTATACAAACATCCTTAAAACGATGCTCCAGGATAAGAGGCTATCAGTGTTTCACTCACAGGATGTACAGAAACATGAGAGACACATGAAGAATGGCGTCCCAGTAATATCAACTCTTCCTTTTACCAAGTCTGTTCCATTTCTCTCATCCAGCATTTTACTAAGGCCACTACGAACAGAATAGCAAGAAGCAAAATGAGGTCAATCTTGACCTCAACCATGCCACCCAGTGCCCAAGACCCAACCGTTAACACTTGATATAAACAAATCCCATAAACCATCAGGGTCTACCCAAGAAAGTCAGCTGGATCTCTTCTAAAGCTTCTTTGTTAATGTCTCTACTTTCCCCAAGGCATCAAGCCAGGTACAAAGGGGAAGTCTAAGGCAATTCTAGCATGCATAAATGCATAACCACCCTGACCCATGAGTTTCAGCTAGCTGAATGGCCTCCAGGGCCAAGGTGGTGTCCTTAATCACTTTAGCGGAAGATAGGCACCAATTTCATACCACCTTTTCTCAATAGATGATTCCCAGTGTAGGAATAACTTCCCACAGAGTGCACATAATAAGTCAATTATCTTTCCACGATACCTCCCTAGAAAGATTAGTCTCATTTGGAGAGATCTTCACTGTCATCTGAGAGCTATACAATCTACTGGTGGTGTTTCTTTAAATTCCTGAAGGTCACTTATGATCACCCTGGTGATGCAACTTAGCATTGTTGGGAGAGGGAAGCAAGTTAGTATCATCAGAGAGCAGGCTCTTACTGTGGTCATGTATGCCAGTGACCCAGAAAATCCAGTCAGGATTTGTTTCCTGAGTTTGTGTCCCCAAAGAAAGATATTTAATCAGCCAGTTTTCCAAGTAGCAGACCAAACAGCTAGGCTGGTGGCAACAACCCAAGAGTCGGTAAAAAAGCAACTTCATCAAGGTATTGACCACAGCTGTGAGAACAGCCTTGCATTCTACTCACTGAACAGACTGACCATGTCCACTTTAGGTTCTACTTAGCTGGTGCTGAAACTGAGCAGCCACAGCAGCCCAATGGATAGTATCAGCTTTCTACCTTAGCCAAACCATCAGTGAACCAAGCCTAGGCACTTAGAAGAACTCTGAACCCAGTGTCCCATTGAGCCAGCAGCTTTGTTTCTGGTTGTAGAATGTAAGATAAAGGGCCTCCCAAAGAATAGCTGCCACTTTTTCATATAAAGTCAATATTCCACTGGGGCCAAAATAGATGCATTTCCAAAATGCAATTTTCATTTGATAAGTGAGGCTTATTAAGCTCTTCCCAGCTTTTCGGTCATTAAACTCAAGTAGACCCATCATAAAATTGAACTATCAGGCTACAGAGTCACAAGACTTCCACGGGTCAGGCATTCCATTTTGATGAGATCCCAGTTAAGAGCTGCCTTTTAAAAGAGAGTACGTAGTAGCCATGTTATGTTATGTTACAGGAGAGGAGCCCTGAGCTTAGGGACCTGCACACCTGCCCTTTGCTCCAGAGCATGACACTATCTTTATCTGTCAAGGCTTTTTTCTGACCTTTGTTCTGAAGGTGTCACAGTCTTAACCTTTCAAGGGCACCCTTGAAAAAATAATCTGTAACAAAAGGCAGTCAGTGTCTCGCTTGCATGATGTTCCAAAATGAAATCAACTTGTGGAGAATAATCTCCCAACATGTAAGGGTTCAATTTTAAATAAAGCAACAGGGAAAGACTGAGAAGTTGAAATAAAGACGTGAAGAATATAAGATTAGAAGAAGCTTTGTGACTATGTGGAGCTGAATCATATTCTTTTATTCATACAGAAAGAGAGTGAATAAAAGATTGCTAAAGAATACTTGGCTGAGAACTAGGAAACCTGGGTTAGAGGACCAGCCTTGCTCCTGACCATTTTTGTAAACTCAGGTAAAATCAACTAGAATTCCCACTCTCAATGTCGTCTGACATGAAGGGGTTAGACAAGGTGTGTTATGAGGACCTTTCCACTTGTGTGAGTCCATGTTGATCTACACCTGCAGAAGTTTAGGGCACTTAAGAGTAAATCTTCAGATCCTCATCATCAATAACATTCTGTACTTGAGAATCTGGACTTTTAAAATGATCCCCTTGGCTAAAATTGCTGGTCCTCACCACCATGTCTTCAAGGGCTGTCATCATCCCACACTGATTTACTATTTCTCATAGTACTTACCTCAATCTGAAAATATATTATATGTTTTTTATTATTTCCTCAGCAGAATATTGGCTTAATGAAAGCAGGGATTTTGTCTTTTTTACTTTTATATTCTTAGCACATAAAATTGTGCCTAACAGATAGTAAGCACAAAATAGATACTTGTCGGATATTTTTGTTTATGAAAATATTTGATTTGTCAGGTTTCCTAATGCATGCCTACCTACTTAGAATCCATTTTGGTCAAATGGATTCCAAAAAATAATTCCCACCTGTGATTTTAGTATCATCCATTTCCTTGTTTAGAGGCATTTTGCTAAAGATAATGTCATTTTAAATAATATTTCTAAGTAAAAGAAAAAAGAATAAAATAAAGTCAATATGACTATACTGCTTTTATTGTTCCAGACAAACATATATATATATATATATATATATATATATATACACTTTTTTTTTATTTGCTCACATTTTCCTGCACAGGAAAACAAGTTTATTGATTTTGATAATTAATCTGAATTAACAGATGTCATATTTATTAGTTGTAGAAACAATATTTATCATTTCTGATCTCTTCTCAAATGTTTAATATATGAATAGATAGGTTTTTTTTAAGCTTTCCATAATTTCTTAGTAAAAGAGCCAAATCACAACATGGGATTTACAACTCAAATTTCAACTGTACAATTTTTTAGATACTGATTTATTTCTTTTGTTTCTTCATTACCCACAGAAACACCTACAAACTTTATTTTTATTTTAATTTTAAAGATGAGGATGACATTGCTAACACTTTGAAAAAAGCAATGCTATATGGGGACAGGAATGGGGAGATCCAAGATGGCAGAGTAGATAAACGCTGTGCTTGCTTCCTTCCATGAACACATAAAATTCAACCAAATTATAGAACAATCAACCTGAAGAACCATCTGAAGTCTAGCTGAACAGAAGTTTTATAGCTAAAAATATAAAGAAGAAGCCACTTTGAGTCTGGTAGGAGGGGTGAAGATGAGAAACAGCTGGCCCAAAATCTGAGTGTAGTAGTTGAGAATCAGGAAGGATACCTCAGCTATAGAGGCTCACCACCACACTGAGAAGTGAGGGACCCCAGCCCCACACCAGGTTGCCCAGCCCAGAGTACTGGTGCTGGGAAGAAAAACTCCCAGAACACCTGGCTGTCAAAAACAGTGGGGATTCTAGCCATCTGCATGGGATGGAAGGCTGCAGGAAATCCAGACGTCCTCTTAAAAGGTCCATAAACAGACTCACTCGCAGGCACTCACCTTGGGCTCCAGCAGAGAGATGGTGACTCAGGGTGTGTTGGAGGAAGATCAAGGTGTTTGGCCTCCAAGAGAGAGCTGGAGGACAGTCACTGTTTTCCCTGTGTGAGATCCTTCTTCATTGCAGCCAGCAGGCTAGCACCATCTTTCCTGGGTTGAGCCTTCCCCCACATGGCCAAATCTGAACCTGATTGGCCCAGTGAGCTCTGCTGCTTCACCCTGCTGACTCACTGAGACCCCGCCCCACCCAACTTGCGCACAGCAAGAGGCACTTTCTCCCAAGCAGCCAGCCCAGCCCTGATTGCATTCTTGGAAAACTACCGGAGTCTGTGGGCCTCAGGCAAGTGGCGACTGGCCTCGGTGTTATCTGAGACTTTTGCTGAGTAGCTCCGGGTTCAACACTGGTACCAAACCAGAGTCTACTTTAACCTGGTGACCACAACTCTTCTCATTCTAGTGATGCCCCGAGACCCTACCTCACCGAACTTTCATACCTCAGGAGGCTTTATCAGTGGTTGAACCTTAAGGGTGCCAGCAGGTGGCAGCAGGCCTTGGGATGTCCTGGCTTTTTGTGGAGCTACTCTAGGCCCAATACTGGTGGCAGCCATCCTCAGTTCACAATGTGGCCTTTCCCACATGGCTCCAACTTTAGCACAGGCAGCGAACAACTGCAAATTGCTTTGCAGCTCCTACCAGGTAGTCTCCAGTCAGTCACAGGCAGTGGTGACCTAAGCCTGCACCAGAGCCCCTCTCAGAAGACCCCAGAACCAATATACTTGGAGGTTGGCTTCAGACCACAGCAGAGCACTGCCCAATTAGCCCCACAAGCAGCACACTAAAAGGGTAGTCTCAACAGGCACCTGAGCTCACTGGGGCGAATCCCACTCAGTCAGGTAAGCCCTCTGCATAGCAGCCTGTAAGCTGTGGATATGGCCAAACCCCACAGGCAATCAGCCTGAGGGCCAGTGCCACCCACTGACATGCCAATAGCAATCAAGGCTCAACTATAATAGGAGGGCACACACAGCCCACACAAGGGACATTCCTGCAGCACCTGGAGCAGGTTACCGGAGAGATTGTGCCAGGGCATCACAGGGCACCTACTTCATAAGGCTACTGGGCCAACACTGGGAGACATAGAAAATCTAACAAATACATAGAAACAAACACAGGGGGCAGCCAAAATGAGGAAACAAAGAACTACATCCCCCCCCCAAAAAAAAAAAAACAGAAACAGGAGAAAACTCCAGAAAAAAGAACTAAATGAAATGAATGAAATGGAGGCAAGCAACCTACCAGAAACAACATTCAAAACAATGGTTATAAGGATGCTCAAGGAACTTAGTGAGAACTTCAGCAGAGATAACAAGCATATAAAAGGACATAGAAACCATAAAAAAGAACCAGTCAGAAGCGAAGAACACAATAACTGAAATGAAGAATGCACTAAAAGAAATCACCAACAGACTAGATAAAGCAGAGGATTGAATCAGTGCTTTGGAAGATAAGGTAGCAGAAAACACCCAAATGGAACAGCAAAAAGAAAAAAGAATCCAAAACAATGAGGATAGTTTAAGGGCCCTCTGGGATAAATAAGATCAAGCGTAACAACATTTGCATAATAGGCATGCCAGAAGAAGAGAGAAAGCAAGGGATTGAGCACCTACTTGAAGAAATGATGACTGAAAACCCTCCTGACCTGGTAAAGGAAATAGACATACAAGTCCATGAAGCACAGAGTCCCAAACAAGATGAACCCAAAGAGGCCGACACCAAGACATTTTATAATTAAAATGGCAGAAGTTAAAGACAAAGAGAGAATCCTAAAATCAGCAAGAGAAAGGCAACTAGTAACTTAGAGGGGAGCCTCCATAAGCTTGTCATCTGATTCATCAACAGAAACTCTGCAGGCCAGAAGGGACTGGCACAAAATATTCAACGTGATGAAAAGCAAGCACCTACAGTCAAGGGGACTCTATACAGCAAGGCTATCATTTAAAATTTAAGGACAGATAAGGAGCTTCCCAGACAAGAAAAAGCTAAAGGAGTTCATCACCACCAAACCAGTATTACAGGAATGTTAGGGGGACTTATTTAAGATGAAAAAAAAAACAAAATTATGAATAATAAAATGGCAATAGCTACATATCTATCAACAATTACTTTTGATGTAAATAAATTAAATGCTCCAATCAATAGACATAGGAGAGCTGAATGGACAAGAAAAAAACAAAACCCTTACATATGTATGCAAGAGATTCACTTCAGGTTGTAAGGCACACACAGATGGAAAGTAAAGGGATGGATAAAGCTATTTCATAAAAATAGAAACAAAGAAACAAAAAGCTGAAGTAGCAATACTTAAGCCAGACAAAATAGGCTTTAAAACAAAGGCTATAACAAGAGACAAAGAAGGACCCCAGTAATCCCCACTTCTGGGTATTTATCTGAAGAAACCCAAAACACTACTTTGAGGGAACCTGTACATCCATATATTCATTGCAGCATTATTTACAATGGTAAAGGTGTGGAAACAGCCTGGCATCAATGGATGAGTAGTTACAAAGGAAGTGGTACATACTACATACAATGGAATATTGCTTGGCCGTGGAAGGGAATGGTTCTTGCCATCTATGGCAGCATGGATGGACCTGGAGGGTACTGTGCTGAGTGGAGTGTGTCAGACAGAAAGACAAATGCAGTGTGATTTCACTTATATATGGAATCTAAAGAACAAAACAAACAAACAAAAAAAGAAACAAACTCATAGATACAAAAAATATTTTGATGGTTGCCAAATGGGAGGGAGGTGGAGGTGTGGGTGAAAAAAGGGGAAGGAATTAAGAAATACAAACTGGTTGTTAAAAAGTAGTTGGGGGGGGCGGCTGAGTGGCTCAGTTGGTTAAGAGCTCGCTCAAGAGTTTGAGCTCTGAGCAACAGCAGTCCGAGTCCAGCCCAAGCTGAGCAGCCGCTGAGCTGCCAACAGGTAGCAGGATGGCTCAGCTAAAAACAAACAAACAAACAAAAACAAAACAAAACAAAACAAAAAGTAGTTGGGGGGCTGGCTGAGTGGCGCGTTGGTTAGTAGTTGGCTTGGGACACCAGCTCTGAGCAGCAGAGCCCCGGTTCAGTTCCCACATGAGGACCAGTGACACTGCGCCCTCGACAGCTAAGATGGTGAACAACAGCTCAACCTGGAGCTGGGCTGCCATGAGTCGCAGGTGACGGCATAGGCTACAGTGGGGCTGGCTGGCAACCGCAGTGAGCAGCTGTCCAATGGCGGGCCAGCGACTGCCTCACCCAGGAAGAGCGCAATGATAATACCAATATGGGCCAGTGAAGCAACGTCCTCCACAACTAGACTGAAGAACAAAAGGACAGCAACTTGTCTGTTCCCCTTCCCTGATTCCCCAACGCTGTTTCCCTCCCTCAATTCCCCAATAAAATCTTAAAAAAAAAAAAAAAGTAGTCATGGGGATGTAGGGTATAGCATAAGGGATATAGTCAATAATATTGTAATAACTATGTATAGTGTCAGGTAGGTACTAGACTAATCAGGGTGATCGCTTCTTCAATTACATCAATGTCTGACCTCTATGCTGTACCCCTTAAATTAACATAAAATAATATTGAATTTCAACTGTAATTGAAAATTTTTTAAAGGGGGGGCAGAGGTGAAAGGGAATAAGAGGCCCAAATTTCTAGGTATAAAACAAATAAGTCATGGGGATGAAGCTGTGTCCAGCATTACTTGTATTGATCTCCCTCACTTTTCCCCTATGCGTGTTTTTCTGGATTGCATTCCTCAACATAGTGTTAGCACATTTGCTTTTGCCTGGGGCTCTGTTTCTAGGAAATTACACTAAGATAAGCTGTATCAGCACCATAATGAATATTTACGACTGTGATATTACTAGCTTAGTAGACTCTTGGTAAACACATGTGGAACATTGCTTAAAGACTTACATTTACCAGAAGATATTTTGATAAAGATGTTTAGGCAATTAAGGTTTAAAATGGTAATAACAGCAAAGATTTAGTGAGAATTTACTATCTGCCAGACACAGCTTCATGACGAGCTGGTTACTCATTTTTACAAGATACATATCTCCAGTGCACACTAATGAAGCTACTGATTCTCTAAACAGTCTTTTTATGATGGAAGAAGAGAGTAGAATTTACCTGCCAACCAACCCTCTCATTGTTCAAAGGTCATTAACACTTACAGGCTGCACTTAACATGGGCTCCCAACGGATGCCATGGTTTCTTGCTTCTCAGTAGCAGAGAAACCATAGGTTCAGTGAGGAGGGTTAGCTGATCCTTTAGGGGCATACCCATGACCAACATGATGAAACAGGGAGCAGCTGTCACAGTGGGCCCATTCATCTATAGAAGCTCGCCTGTCAGAGAGTAAGGCAAGTATAGGGATCTGAAGTGGGACATAAGCTGCCTCTGATGTACACATTAGCTAAAGGAGCTCAGAGTTAAGGGAACTATGAATGAGGATTCCAAGAAAAATTAAATCTCTTTCTTTTCTAAATTAGCTGAGACTGGGATATATATCAAGTTAATCTGGATATCTGAAGCACTCACAAATGGACTCTATAAGAGCATTTCCATTAGACTCCAAGAAATCTACTACTGTAATTGATCTTTAGTTTTTTTCAAATATCATTTCATTCCCTGGCATGTGGATGAGCAAAATAACAAAAGTCAAACCCAAACAAAAATAATTAGCTGAAACAATTTCTAACAGTACAGTTAGAAAAGATGCAATACATAAAGAAAAGAACTGTGTCAATTATTGTTTTTCAAACACTATGCTAAAAATTCCTCATACTGAATAATATTTACACAAAAATATCTTTAGGGCTTCTGTACAAGTTAATATTTGACATATATTTTACTGAGATACTGTGATCCCAAGATGCAAACCAGAGCTATTTGAGGGTATCTCATAAACTGAAAAATATCCACTTTATCTCAAAGAAAATGTAAAATAATGGGCAAACTTTTGAGGTATATTCTGGTTTAATATGAATGGAAAGAGAAGTTTGGGGGAGAAAAATATGAAGATTATTCAAACATAATGCTTAGCCTATAGGGGTTCTGCTTTAGTCTGTTAGATCAGTTTCAACCAAAGGGTGATAAATTGTATCTCACTGGAGTGAGATAAGTTTGATCATAAAATGGACAACAATAACATCAGTTTTAGGAATTAGAAAGAATTAAAGGGAGAGTGGTAGACTAGATAATTTGGAATAGTCCTCTGCTATGTACTAGAAAAGCTGGACAAAACATTTGGTTTTAAGGCAAGGGGAGAGCTAACATGTTAGTGAAGCATTACTACTGGTTCAGGATCTTGAGGTACAAAAGAGAACCAGGAAAGTGAGCCCAGCTCTGTGACCACTTTTCACTCTTCTTTCTTTCTTAATTTGAGAGAGGAAAGGTGAGAGAGTAAGTGGGGCTTTCGACGGAGAGAACAGAAAGAATTCAGAGCCTGCCAAAGGGAGTTCCCATTTGAATCTCCTTACTTTCTGTTGGAACTGTACAGGAATGCACCTTCAGATGATAAGGGTGAAGGGTAAGGATAAGAGTGAAGTGTAGTGTACAGCAATTGCAGAGACTACAACTCATCTTAAATCATATCAATATATGAAATTGGATTAAGATGATCCCCACCTTGCTAGTGCTCCCAGATGCCTGGTGGAGGGGAAAGTAAATCTTCCCTAGAAATTATAACATTATCCATTTTCTCAGAATTTTTAAAAGAGCAATCTATAAACACATTGTTGGGAGGTGAAGTGGAGGGGAGAGAAGCAGGTACAGAAAAACAACACTACTAAAAATTAGCAAAAATAAACAATATAACACACCTACAAAAACTCCAAATTTGGAGTTAAGTTTATTCTGTTCAAGGACATAAAAAATAAGCTTCAAATTTTAGCAGAGAACTAAAATCAATATTTTAAATAGAAATTCTTCAACAATAACTATAAAACAATTACCAAAGTTAAAATTTCAGCAAATGGGTTTTATGGTAAATTAAAGGTGATTGAAGAGAGAGTTAGTGAACTGAGATGTAGGTCAGAAGAAAATTTCCAGAATGAAGCATGGAGAGACTAAAAAATAAAAAATACAGAAAAGATAATAAGAATTATAAAGGGATATAGTATAAAAGCCTAACATAATTGTAATGAAAATCCCAGGAGAAGAACAGGAAGAGATGGAACAGCACTTATATTTAAAGATAAAATGGCTGAGAATGCTCCCAAACTGATGGAACAGATCAAGCCAAATATTCAAGAAGCCATGCAAAACAGAAGTAGAAAAAACTCAAAAGAAATTAATACCCTACTCATATCATGGTAAAACTAATGTTGAAAACTATGCTGAAAACCAACCCAAAAAGAAAAATCTCAAAAGCAATTAAAGAAAAAAGAACAGATTACTTTAAGAGAGCAACAATTAGACTGATGACTAACTCGTTAACAGAAACAACATAAGCAAAAACAAAACAATACTATATTTAAAGTATATAAATAAAATAACAATCTAAATTTGAATTCATGCATAGCAAAAATATCCTCCAAAAATAAAGATGAAACTGACTTTTCAGACAAGCAAAACCTGGGAAAATTCATCTCCAACCAAGTTGCATGTAGAATACTTATTCAAGCTGAATAAAACTTACCCCTGAGGGAAACTCAGAAATTCAAGGAGAAATAAAGAATGAAAAACATGATAAATATGTGGATATTTCTAAATGAATTAAGTATCTGATAAAATTCTGCAGTGGTGAATGTCTTTATGATGTTGCTCTCCAAAGATTAAAACACAGACGTATGCATCAATTCAAGTGTGCCTCCAAGCTAGCATACCATAATCATAAGTTCAGCTCTCTCACTTTAGATCTCTGCTGTCTAATATGACAGCCACTAGCCACTTGTAGTTATTGAACACTTGAAATATGGCTAGTCTAAACTTAGATATGTCTTAAATATCCAATAAACACTAGATTTAGAGAACTTAATTTCTAAAATATATATAAATATATTAATATTTTATATTGATTAAATATTGGAATAATATGGGTATATTGAATTGGGTAAAGTGTTATTAAAATTAATTTCATCTGTTTCTTGTTACTTGTTCTAATGTGGCTATTGAACCACTACAAATTTCAAAATGACATCTGCGGCTCTTATGCTATTTTTATCGGGTAGTGCTGCCTTAGAGTATGAATTTCATTGTCTTAAAATAGAAGCGACCATATTTATGATATACACTCATATATACACTCTGAAATCACTGTAAACAGTTTACTTACAGCAGAGACAACAGTAATTCATGAACTCTATGTCTGCTGCTCTTAAGATAAAGTAATTTCTTAAATTTATTTATCACTATAAGAGTTACATCCATCCTTGAAACAAGAGTACTTTGCAGACTAGATCTATTTGTAAGAATAGGATTGGGTATAAAAATACAGAGAAACTAGGCAGAAAGCATTATGGGCATCGATGTAGGTGTCTGTATATTGTGTAGATGCATGATTCTCCCCTCTTGAATTTGAAAGGACATCTTCTGTGCTCTTCCTCCAGCGTGCTCTGTAAGCAACTCTTTAAAAGGCCAAATTTGTTCCATAATACTATCTTTTATCCTCATGCCAGGTTCTGCCCCCTTGGAGGTGAGTGTGTGTCTGAGATTAAAAAAATTTTTTTTAAAGTGATGCTATAGAAATTTTACCAACTGTTGTGGGAAGAAAGCAGTTTTACACTTCTTTCTATTCATACCAAACATGAATACAATCCAGTGGGTCCATTGCCATCTAAACTTCGTACAGGAAGAAGTTGAGGGGAGATAAATCATTGAGAAAATATTCTCATGTGTCCATAAATTAAGACCTTGAAATATTCCAATTTCTTCAAATGATCAGTCGTAATACCTATACTTCCATTTTGCGTATTAAGGTCACGCATAGCCTGACTCACCGTTACAACCTCATGTCACATTACTCGCACACGTGCCCTCCGCACTCCAAAAACACCAACTTGCTTGTACTTTCTTGACCATGCCACTTTCTTCCCACACGATTTCCCTTCTATCTAGAGTGTTCTTACTTCTTCTGGTTGCTTACATCTATTTATTCTGTATAACTAAGCTCAAATTTCACATGCTCAGTGAAACTTCACCTCAACAAAATGATTTTTGAAATCCATTTTAAAACATTTTTAGATAAGCCTGTGGAAACATGAGAAAATAATGTAAATTAATCTAGAATAATTTCAAGGATCTCATTAACAATCATTCAAATGTAAGGAGCTTGTGTAAAAACCTTGACGGATGTGTATAACACACATCCATATACATGAATACATATATACTTTCATAATTGCTCTCTGAAGATGATATGAGGAATTCTATATACACACATGTACATAAACATAGGCGCATACAATATTTATGTTAACCAAAAAGTTACACCACTACATTTGTTAATGTTTGGAAAACAAAATCATTTTTAATAATAACTGTAGATATATTTACCATTATTTTATTGTTAGACTATTTCCTCACTGAAATGACTAAAAAATGTTAGCTTATAATAAAAAAAAAATAAACTACACAATATGCAAAGGGATACCAAATTAAAATTTCAACTTCAGTCATGACAACAAAAACATGTTTCTCTTCAAATTTAATTTCCATGAGAAACTATTCTAAATTAAAACCTTCCAGTGCAGTGTCCTTCCATTTTTTGCATTTTTACTACCTAGAGATCAAACAGTTTGACACAGCAAAAATTCTGGTGAGTTAGGAAGAAATGCTGATTGGTTTGTTGGCTGGTGGCCGGGGGAATGTTATGACCGAGTAATTATGTGTTCTGGACAGATGCATTAACCAGGCTTGGGGCTGGAGCCACTGGATATTATTTTAGTCATAAGGCTAGAGGAACTGAATCATTTTCAAAGCATTGGCTGGCTGACATTGCCTTACTGATGCCTGTTCCAATGACTCTTTGGCAGTAACTTCCAACGCTGCACTTATGACATGGTAAACAAAAACTACATTAAAGGTTTGCTTTTTAATCATGAAGGAGTTCAACATTTCCACTAAGCTCTCTTGCTATTCATCAAGTCACATTGAAGGCTATTGCAGATTTTCACAGTCCTGTCTTCTGACGGAAGAATTGTAGCAATGTAACAGGCAGAAAGGCTTAGTCTTTTTACAGCAAAAAAAAAAAACCAAAAACGCACATGATCAAAATTCAAAATGATAGTACATTTTTACAATTGATTTCAGCTTTTAAATAGACAAAGTGGACAATGCTGTTTACCTTTTACCAATGACTCATTTCAATTCATAAGATGTCATTCTTTATAAAGCATCTATGTTTAATGGTAAAAAAATATACATAATGATAATATAGTCAGCATGATGGCTTTGGCTTCTAGGAAAAGACGGTAAGCCCCATAATAATCAATTGGTTAAGTTTCAGGTAATTTTTCCTTTTGTGCCATTTAAATTTGAAATTTTACTTTAACATCAGGGACTAACTATAAATCTAATAATAATTTATTTGGAACCATGCTTAGTTATTGCAAATATTTTATACATAATATGATTTAAAATAGAAGCATTTTTTACTTCTTTTAATGTTTTTGAGTCATGAGGGCATAGTGACATTTCTCTCAAATGTAGCATTACTGAAGTGAAATGCAAATAATAAAGTCAGGTTTCAGGACATTAGGAAGACATGAATAGCTCTTTCCTATTAGCAAATGATTCATTTTGATAGAGAGGTGGGTGATGGATGGATGAATGAATGGATGGATAGATGGATATAGGTGATAGCTATTGATAAAGATGGGAATGTTTCATTGTTTTTGTTTAGTTTTAGAATATAATGACTACAAACTTTAAAACCGTTAAACAGAAGACATATTGGAGGATATTCTCCAGAATCAGATGTGCTTAAAAACATTTTTTGAAGATTCATCTTTTTGGTTCAGTTTATTGTTATTTCTTTTTTTATTTTGATTATTCACAAAGCATCTATTGGGAGAAATGAGAAATCACTTTTGTTGATGAACTTTTCTTTCTTTAATTACAAAAAAACCCTTAGAAGTAAATCCATCAGTGAAATTCTTGTAACAGTGCATATGCTATCACAAAATTATATGTCTCAAATAACTGCAACTGAAATTTTTAAGAAATATACTTTATAAGATAATTATAAATTGGTAATGAAACATATTAATGTGATCATTAAAATCATTGTAATCATTTTATTATTTGTGTTAACAAAATTCCCTATTTAAAATGTTTGTTTGTTGTAAATGAGGTCATCTAGGAAATGCTAAAGAATTATCATATGTCTGCAGGACTTAGTTCATTGGAAGGTACTTAATGAACTTGTTAGGAAAATTTAGAAAAACTGCTTCCTAAAACAATAAGCAGCTCCAAAAGTAGAATATAAACTGGTACTTTAATATCCAGGAAGAGTTTACTGAGAGAAAACCTTGAAGTATATCTGAGAAGCGAAAGCCTTATAAATGAAACCAAAATGATTAAAATGATAAAAAATTTCTTTCCTAGAAAACAGAGAATGCAGAAATAGAAAGGAAAAAATTGGTCTGGTGAAGGATGCAGAGCAAGAAACATCAGTTGAATTGGCTTAAGTCAATTGTATCATGTTTTAAGAAATGGTTGTTTACGATTCCAAAATACAGTATCTATTGAAATTTACAATGTTAAGAATTGTTAATAAGTCTAATTAGATTAATATATTGAAATATATGATGAAACAGTATAATGATGCTATGTCATAATTATACTATAATGAAACATTATAGTCATTTGAATTTAACACATACCAATATAATTAACAGAAAAGCTTTTACAGGGAAAGACGTATGCTATATCCCAACTGTAGAAACCTCTTATTTTAAAATTTCTATTCCTTTCTTTGCACTAGAGATTCAACCATTTTCACAAAATAAAGGGATTTTTTAATACTTTAATTATTTTAATCAATTTATTTTTGCTCTGAATTGTTACTAATTTCATTAACAGTGTTAATTAGTCAAACTAATTAATTACCACTTAAACCAACCATTAGATAAATGAGAGGACTATGAATTAGTGCTATTTTTTATCATATGTAGTATATTCAATCCTTTTCTGAAAAACATGAAATCAAAATAGCTGATAGTGTAGTTTAGATCGTAAAATTTAAGTAATACAACAACTGCCACATAACAGATATTTACAAACTGTTTACAAAATATCATGACTAAATAAATATGTTCTTATTCAGTGGATTTTGTATGTGTATACAAAGTCTAATATTCAGTACTTGTTTTCTCACTCTATCCTCATGCATTGTTTTACTAACTGTTGTCACCCCAATAAACTTTAATAATAATAATAATAATAATAATAATAATAATAATAATAATAATAATAATAAAAATTCTGGGATCCATTTTTTCAAGTTTTTTTTCAAAAATTTTCATAAGACGTTTTCTGATTTTCAAAAACTCTTCAGTCAGATGTTCACCTTGCTCAAGTTACTCCCCCCCCCCAAAAAAAGAAAAGACAAAGAGACTTTGAAAAAAAGTCTTTGAACAAGCCAAGTATAAAATATGGTGAAAATGTTGAAAGGTATTTTATTACCATAAGCTGTAGTAAATGTGAATTTAGCACAGAGTGACCTAAATTAAATACAGAAACGTATACAATATTTTCTCTGATGGACCTAATGAAAATTCAGTTTTTGAGCAAGCTTGAAAAAAGAATCAAACAAAAGAATGCATGTTAATGTGAAATGATCCTGCACTAATGATTTTCTTTCTTTTTTTAAAAAGAAATTTCTATAAAGCCTAAACAAGGCAGAAAAGACACACAGACACACATCTGTCATATGTTTGCTGCTTTATAGTTACTGCTTTGAGAAAGGATGTGAGTTATGAAGTGAGTCCTTTTGTAAACATTCTAATAAAGTCTGGGTAAGATATACAAGGCATCAGAACCCTTCAAGCTGCTGTTCTCTAAATAATACTAAGAATTGTATGGAAGTCTCCAACTTCCATGTAGAAATTGTAACACCAACTCAAAACACTAGGCTGCTTCATCTTCTTCTTTCCTTTTCTTTTGTTTCATCATTTAAAAAATTCTTTTAAGAAAACCTGTGTTATTCTTCCACTCTCCTGAGAGGTGGGAACACAGCAGTGAAAAGTCTATATTTTATAGGATGCCCATATTTCTGGAGAAAAGGGTCAGCACATGTCACTTCTGAGCCCTAATTCTCTCTTTTTTTTAATTTTTTTCCTTCTTAAACCTCAAATCCTTAGCTCTGTGGAGGGTGCTAAAGATGACATGAACATGAGAATGTTCTTAAGACGCTGGTAAAGGGGACACAGAAAAGCCAGCTAACCTCTCATTACTTTATTAACCCGTAGTGTTTTAAAAACTAAAATGAAAAGACAATAGATTTTTAAAGTGTAGAACACAGAGTATCTCTTCTTGTTCTCCCCCATATTTTCTAATGAATAGTTTTGAATCAAATCATTTCCATCCTTTGGGATTGATTTCCACAAAGACTTTAAAAAACATAAATTCCTTCCTGTCTTCAGACTGTAGTATTGCTAGTTCAACCCAATTTCTACAAACTCTAATGACCCTTTTTAATAGTTTATTTTTATTATTTAATTCTAATCTAAAATCGACTCCTGAAAAAGGAAACATTAAAATTATAAAAATCTTTTCCACCAGTTAAAGAAAAAATATTATTCATGCTTTTTAAAAGTACAAAGGGAAAGAAATGTTAAATCAAGAGAAAATCTGAAGCTAAAGTTAAAAAAAAATAGATCTAAGTGAAGTTAACAAGTTATTATCAAAGTATTGACTGTTAACACACTTTGTTTCATGAATTGAAAGCAACAAAGAAATATAAACATAATGACAAAAATAAATTAAAAAACAAAAACTCACAGTACAGAGTAAGTATAATGGCTCACGTAGGACGCAGAGCTCTTATCAACTTCCTAAGACACTAATTAGTGTTTGCTGTTATTTCATAAGGATTTATGTTCCTTAAATTTACTGTTAACTTTAGTCTGTGAATCTAACATCATGAATTTATTTCTATTTTCTGCGATAAGGATTACCTATGGACAAGCATGGCTACTGCAAGATTAGATGTTGAAAAAGGAAAGTATAAAGAGCAAAAACATTGAGATTATAGAAGTTATAAGGATATTTTAATTCTTACTTGCCTTTCTGTTAACAACACCC
This sequence comes from Hipposideros armiger, assembly GCF_001890085.2. Taxonomy (NCBI): domain Eukaryota; kingdom Metazoa; phylum Chordata; class Mammalia; order Chiroptera; family Hipposideridae; genus Hipposideros; species Hipposideros armiger. Next base: position 4,624,492 of record NW_017731377.1, on the reverse strand, counting down.
AGCTACTTTGGGACTCACCCTCTTTAGCTATTGTTACACATATTTATGCATGCATGACAGCAAAATATGCTGCAGTAAAGATATTTGAACTAGCAAAGCAAAATTGCTTTAAACTTTTGGTCTATCTCATAGCTCCCATCTCTGAAAGTCTTTCCCTCTCAACAGTTACATTCAGAAAGTCAAAGATATACAGCTGATGATTCAAGCTGAATGACACGACGATAAACTATGGTTTCTCCTGAAGATAAAATACATCATAAATCGGTGCAACACTTACCTCATTTTAAATATTACTGTCTCCTTTTATCAGGTAACACTATATGACCTCCCCTTACCTCCCTTCTTCCCATATTTTACATGGGATTTTAATTCTGTACAATGATCACAGCCAGAATTTTTTTTTAATTAAAATAGGATATATGGCTTTAAAGGCTTAGGTTATCTGATAGATAGACTTAATTAAAAAAAAATAATGAGGACAGACTGACTTCTGATGCCCTGTAAAATATGGCAATAACATAATTATATCAATGTCTTAATTGCAATAACTCTTTATACTTAGCTGCAGTTTATCGCATGATATAAAACGATAGGCAGCACTGTTTCATAAAGTAGGAATGCATTCACAGGTAAATGGCAAAGAGATATTTTTTGCAGGGAGTGTATGACAACGTAACATGTAGTTTTTTCTCATTCAAATACCTATTCGTGAATTGCAGTGGCCCTATCAACACTGTAATTCCAGTGAGCTGCTTGATTTATACCGTCCAGCCTCTAGCCAGAAGTTAGCCGTTTTCTGGATACTGAAATCTGGATTACACTCCCAAACCTATTAAGTGCGTTAAATGTACTGGTATAAATCCTGATTATCATCTGCACAGGTTGGACTCGTACCTTCATCCTCCCAGTCCTGTTGAGAGGCGGGCTTTCTTCCTTGGCTGACATAAAGAGTAAAGAGGCTCCCCTGGTCAGGAGCGACCAGCTGTGAGGGAGGCGCCCTTGGGCAGCAGACAGGGGGTAACCTGGCCTCTCCTCTGCTCTCTTCCTTACCCGGCTGCCTGAGAGCTGACACTTGGTGGCCCTTCAGTCTTGTTTATCACAGGGGAACATCAGTCACAAAGGCTTTTTCCCTTTTCCAGGTGCTTTTATCTGAAACTGGAACTGGGAATCGAAATCTATGGACTCAGCCCCACGACTAATGCCCCAAATTACTCCATCTTCTGATTTTTTCTTCTTCCAAAACACCTAAGCCACTCAGTGGATTCTTAAATATACCCTTTCATCAAGAGGCCTGTGGCCAATGGAATCTGATGATTCTATCATACACATTTAGGGAGATTCCCAAACCAGCTGAAAATCTCTATGTTGACTCAATCAATCGTTTTTTAAATTATTGTTCTTTTTTTTTAACCACTGTTTAGTGTGTGAGTCCTGTACATTATAATATATAAGCAAATAATATATCCTAGCTTCATATAATATGAAAAAGAAATAAAATCCCTCTTCTACATTCCTATTGATTTTAAAGGTTTCCACTTAGGGCTTGCTTTGTGAGGGTTTTCAAATTATGGTGATAGATTTGTGTTGATGTATATCAAACTGTGTCACCACCCAGGCTCTGTGGAACCAGGCCATACATTGGCCACTCCTCTGCCTTGAGTTGACATGGGATTAACGGTGCAGCCTATAACCTTGAAACAGAATGAAGCCAATCAAGCTTCACATACTCTCCCAATGGCTTCTCCAAACCCACAGCCCTGAAGCCCCAACCTGACGCTACGGCCTGAATGCTGCCAGCTTTCTTTCTCCCACATGCTAAACAGCATTATCTCTGCACGACAGTTTTCTCTTCTTCCTTCTTGCCTCACCAAATCAATGTCCTCCTCTTTCACAAGTAAGCCCCTCCACCTGCGCTTCCCTCCGTTTCCTCTTGCCTCCCCAAGCACTTCGCATCATCAGTTACCTGCTCTTGTCCTCGCCATGGACTCCTTACCATATGTCTTCAAAGACACATGGGTCCAGTTGGGGGAAAAGAATTTACTTCATGTGCCCCTACCACATTCTGCCAGCTATTTTTCCATTTCTAGCCTTCTTTTCCTTGTTATAAACTTCCCAAACACTCATTCTTCTCCTTGTATGCCACATAATCCACACGTCATTAATTACTTGTTTCATGTCTATCTTCCCAAGAGAGCTATAAACCCCATAAAGAGATTAAGTTGTCTTGTTCCAGGCTAGATCCTCAATGTCTAATACAATTCCTAGCACATAGTAAGCATTCAAAAATTATCAACTATATTGTATTATTTTAATAAGTGCTGCTTTTTTTGTTTTTCTTACCACTTCCACCATAACTCCTAAAACTCTGGTTTCCATCCTCCACTCTCATGAAAAGGTACACTCATCAAAAAAAAAAATGTATGGTTTATACTGTCTCAATAATTACTTACAAATCAATAAATCAAATCACATTTTTCTCAGCCGTCACTCTTTTGACCCTTAATAATCTGATGCTGATGAGACACCTTCTTTGGGGGACCCTCCAGCCAACTAGCTCTCCGCCCAGTCCCGTCACTGAGACTTTTTCTTAGTCTCACTCCCCGACCTTTACAAACCAACCCCACTACCTACACCCCAACCTCCTAGCCTGTTACGTTGTATTAGACTACAATCTCTCCCATTTCAACCCACACTGACCGTCATTAGGAGGCAAGTTTCCCTGTTCGAAAATTTACAAAGCTTCTCACTGCTTGTGTTATTAAACTTTAACTCCTTCCTGGCATTCAAGGCCCTTCATAATCAGTACCTTAATCTCTCCAGCCATACCTCCCAAATTACTTATAGTCAGCCCAATCTACTTACGAATTCCACAGATGTCTTATATTTCCTTCCCTAGGGCTTTTGCTTAATGTCAGTTGCTCTGCCTAGAATGCTTCTCCCTCTTTTCAGGTCCATCCAAATATTATCCATTTAATAGTCAGTCCAGATGACTCTCTCTTCATTAAGGCCCAACAAGGAATTCCAAGTATAACATTGTCCTTAACCATTATTCTTGAATCCAACCATGTACTTCAATTATTTATTTTCTTTTATTTTTGTTGGTTTGGGAATAACTTTGTAATACATTCTCAGTGTTCCAAATGAAAGGGGTACAATAGTATACACACACACAAAAATATCTCTATCCCAACTAGCTTCCTTCTTGGAAGCAACCAATGTGTATCCTTCTAGAGATATTTTATTAGAAGCAAATAAAATTTACTGCTTTTTAATACATTTAACATTTTGTATCAAACAAATATATATCTAATTTATCCCCTTTATAGACATTTAACACGTCATGTACTTACATATGATCTTCCCATTTATGAAGGCTGTGTGCCGTGGCTTCTTTATAAAAATGTCTGCCACAAATATTTCTTGGCTGACTGTGCAATTTTTTTCTTTCAAGTTTGGAATAGCCTACTCAATGGTAAGACTGAATCTCCACCACCTTCCGCCTTAATTAAGAAGGATAAAAATGTAAGCAGCAGGTTTTTTCAAACTCTTCCCCATACACAGCCATTAAAGGAAAATTAAAGCACGACTAATCACATATGCAGATGTGCATTGTTTTTCTGCAATGGCTTAATGTGTTCCAGATACAAGCCCATATTACCATATTTCCTTTGGTGCTGATACAAAGATTAACAGAATCACTGATTTGTAATGGATGATTCTGTTTCATTTTAGAAATCTCCCATTTCTGCAGCATTCCAAATTCACTGAATGTATGTTTGCCCTGAAATTTTTGTTTCATTAATGCCCATCTCCATTTCACCTTATACATATTAGAAATGACATGAGATCCCATCCACCTTATCACTGCCACCTAAATGCCCTATAATTCCCTACAATTATTTTAAACGTAAATACCAAACTGTGAAATGATAAAGCCCCAAAATATTTTTTATTTCAAGTTATAAATAATATCTAGGAATCAAGCATTGGAATCAAAGTAAGTTTCATTAATAGTTAAACATTGGACCTAGCAGTAAAACATTACCAGTACATAGTAAAGTACATGTTTGTAATCAAATGGTTTATTTGGTCAATAGACAACCAAAGCTGATAAGCCAGAACCCTTCAAAATCCATTAGTTAAAGGGTCTTTAACTAGTAAATTGGCTGTTTTTAATAGATCGAACTTACTAGATAGGTGCCAGATATTCCCATAACTTCATATTATGAAACAGAACCTTAATTTATAACCCATGCAGGACCCTTGAATTAGGATATTCTTTCTGATTAATCTTGTATTTAAATCAATGTCCAGGGTTTAAATATTAACTATAAAGGTCCAATTTTTCTTAGGAAAAATTATCTTGAACCAATAAATAAAATTCTAGTTTCAAAAAGTTAATCTAGGTTATTTTTATCTATACTAGCATTGATACTTCTAAGAATTAGAATTTTTTTCTCACAACTCACTGGAAAATACTATTATTTTAAGCTTAAGAATTTTAGTAACTCATTAAATCACCAGGATTGTAACAAAGTTCTGGCTTACGCTATTTTTCTTAATGGCATATTTCCTTTCCTACTAAACACACACACAAACAATATTTTCATAAGTTTACTTTTAGTCCTAAGGGTATTCCACCTAGAAGAGTCCCATAAATATAAAATTCATAGTAAATTACAAAATATTCAGGTGTGAGTGAGATAAAGTAGGATGCAATAATTCCAATTCATTACATAGGTTGGGTTTATTTTTTTATGCTCAATTTTGATGAGTTTTGTTTGGGGTTTTATTTCAGACTTTGGGTATATATTATCATCAGTGGTTTAAATGTTTACCAGCTAAGAAATTAAGTAACATTTAATATTTAAACATACTGCTCAAGTGAGGTGTTAAGACACTGTTAAGGTAGGTTGGAAGCACTTAGTTGTGATAGGCATGATATATAGCTAGGGAAGTAAGTGTACCCAAATAATTACACTGTCTTTGAAAGAGTGGCCTCTTTATTAGTAGACTAGCCAATAAGACTAAGGTAGAAGTTGTCAAATTTACAGGAAGTAATTAAAGGAGCAGAGATTCTCTTCTTTTACTGGTTGTTTCTGGATTACATAGAGATTATGAAGAGAGACAAGAAAAATGACAGAGCAGCCTGAACAGCCCATCAAACTTTCTACTAAGAAAATTGTTTTTCTCCATGGATAAACTTTCCAGTTAACAAACACTTATTGTTTTTATTTTATCCTGCATTGATTGTGATTTTGCACACACAAATATTTGATTTCTATATTTTAACAAAAACACAGAGATGTTTATTCCCCAAGAGATGTGTTCCCTGTTTCACCAGCATTTTGTAATCCTCTCCATCTTCAATTCCTTTGGTTTGCTGCCATCTGGCATTGTGCCTTTGATTTTATGAATAAGGTCCCCAATTGTTTCTGCAGCTGTTATCAGTGCAGTCTGACCTGTTTGCAAATGGGGATAACAGAAAAAATATCTCCACGACTTTCACATTTCATTCCTGTGGTTCTCTTCCCAGACCTCGCATTGCGATTATCTAGTGTACATTCTTCAACACAGATGGTGACATTACTAGACCTTTGGTTCAAGAAAGACGTAAAAGTGAACCCTTTCCAGTAATCATTGTTTATAAATGTATTTGTAAATCTATGAATATGGGATCTATAAATTCTATTCACATTACAAAATGTAGGATGGGTCTCATTCATGGTCATGATGATGCTTCTAATCATACACAATTTCTCTCTCCTTCCAACCAGTTGTTTCCTATGGCCACAATGATATCTATATCTTCCATATGGACCCCATACAAAATCACAATTTTCAAATTGTACTCTCTAGAGCCCAGGGAGAAGAAGTAAAAATGACGAGGGTGGTGAGCTGCTACTGGCCTACTTCTCTGGTTACAGACCCTTCACACTCCTTTCAACCAGGGCAGTTCAGACAATGGATTTCCAGGTAAAATTCCATCTGAAATACAGGTGACACTACTCATTTTAAGGATAACTGAATTCACTAACTACTAGAGGAGGCCCCAGGCCAGTTCAGCCCATAGACCGACAAAATATTATTATAGCTGAAAGGGTCCTTATTAGCCACCTCCCCTAAAATATCTGCCCCGGTGGTAAAGCTGCCTAGAATGTCCACTTCAAGTCCCACCTCTTTTTAAGGCATTGAAAACATCAGTTTTAAGAGAACTATAATAGATTGGACAGGAGTACACATTAAGCCATCATTAGCACTTCCATATGAATAAGTTTATCTGTTAACTCTTGGGCCTGGAGAAAATCTAGTAAGTTTTGGTGGTGGGGGAGATAGAGACATGTTTCCTAGGTCACCACTTGAGGAAGCTGTAAGTTACTCTGTCATTGGGGAGTGGAGAGGACAAGAAGAAAAGATACGGAACCCTGAGCAGTAGAGGGCAGTGATAAAAAGGAACAAAAACCAGGGCTGTGAAAATGGAGCCATGAGAGCGAAGCGCTCGTACTTAGTAAAGGGTGGAGGACAGTCCTCATCTGACTTCCCCCTTGGTCAGCAGAGCTCCTGCGTCCAAATCAACAGAGATTTTCTTTTCTGATATGAGCACTGTATTCTTCTGATCATGTCAGAAGATTTTTGTTTTAATTAAATGTTACTCTACAAGGCTTCTGCTGTCACTGATACCAATAATAATGCCTAATGTATATATATTTATCCTGAGTCTGTCTCTTTCATAAAACATGTCCATGCTTCCCCAAATTCAGGCAAGAAAGTTCTCAAATCTATGCACAAAATTTGTTACCCATTGACTTCTTAGTGCCCCTATTTTTTACATAGGAAGTCACTCATCTAGGGTACAAAGGTAAAATGTAATACCATAAATTCCCTAATTATATTCTCCCTGCAGCAAGATATGGGCAGAGTATTTATTTAACTCCCACAATTTGTAAAATGAAGGGGATAAAGGCCAACTGGGTCTAGTTTCTACATTGCATTAAAGTGATAAGTAAAATTGAGTTATAGCTCTGACTCAGTGTGTGCAAATTATTATTCCACATCTCTAGGCCTGCACTGGAGGAAGTTTCCTTTAAGTATACCTCCATACACTCAGTGGTTTTGTGCTTCTGAATTGAGAGTGATCCCTGGTTAATTCTAAAGCCAAGTTTGCAGGCAGCTTAACTTGACAAAGGAAGACAGCACCAAGGCTGTATTTTAGAAATAGTGTGTAAAGTTTCATTTCAGTAAATGTCAACTTCAGATGAGAGTGGTAGCTGAAGGAGTCAGAAATTTATTGAAATGAAACCAGAACTCAACCAAGAAGTTTCTTACCAGTTGTCCCCACAGTTGTCTATGAAATTTTCAGATACACATAGTAACACTGCCACCTAAACTTTTCTAGTTGACAAAGTGCTTTCACGTGCGTTTTCTCTTTTCTGCAGGCTGTGATCCCTGAGCACTCTCGAGCCCATCAGAGTCATCCAGGATGCTACTTAAGGCTAAAGGATGGCCCTCCGGACCCCAGCACTCTTCAGGCACCACATCTCTGGGATGGGACCCCGCTGGTGAGCCCCTTGGTACCCAGTTCCCAGGACGGTGCCTGTGTTCGCGCTCACACTCTTGGTGCGTGCCAAGACAGAAGGAACAGCTGAGCTTTCTGCAGGTAAGAGCTTTCTCTTCTGCGGTCTACTGTCCGTCACCTTCAGTAGAAGCCAGTCCGAGGCGCAAACACCCTTCTGAAGCTCTCAGCGCTAACCTTGGATGCAGACTTGGATGCCTTGCTGATTTAGCCATTCCTTTGATGATCAAATAAAATCCAGCCTGCTGCCGGCTGTTTGATGTGCGGCTGCGTCCAGGTTCTTAGACCTGCCGGGAACCGGGGGCGTCCGCGATGACTCACTCACTCCTGGGGTCCCAGTCCCCGCTCGTCTGCCAAGGTACCGATGGCCTCCACAGTCTTTTCCTGCGCGTTCTGCGTTCCTTTTTCTAAAGCTCTATTTACACAAATTACTTCTTCCTTTCATTAAGCAACCAGGATTTATTTTCTTTTCTCTTTGTATCAACCATGCACACATTCAGTGCTGTAGAACCAGTCAACGTTTTGTGTTCTTATTTATTTTTATTTCTGACGAGGCAGGTTCAAATCAAATGGCAAAGCCAGAGAAAATAATCAAACAGCCCACGGTGGGCTTTGTGCTTTTGTTTTAATTCGAGTTTTCCTTGGCGGATCTTTTTCATTCTCTTTATCAAGGGGCAATGAGAGCGCATCCTCGCGCGCAGCACGAGTGCGGACAAACCGCTGTGGCCCTGTATGAAGGCTTGCTTGCCCCGCTGTTAAATGGGCAACTGCCCTCCCCACTGAGGACCAGGAAATTTTCTGTTGAGAAAGAGAGAGGGATTGAAAGACCTTCCAGCAAAATCGGTCATTTCCCGGAGAAACCCCGCCAATCCTGGCTGCCAGTGAAGAGCTGCTAATTCTTCCCCAGGCAACACCTGTGTCCCCCGAGAGCCAGGCAGTGAGATCCCAAGTAGGTAGAAGACCCAAATACAGCCCTGCCACCGGGAGAAAACCCCTCTATCGCTGACGGACATGGCCTGGGTTTTGTTTTGAAGTTGGCAGAGTGTCACTGAAGATCCATGGGACCAAGATTCCTTGGATGACACTAAAAATATTGACTCAACTCCACGAGGTGAATAATGACCAACACTAGAGAGGCGTTCTGTACCCATCTCCCCACTTGCATGCGCATGGGCTCTGGGAGGGGAAAGAGGTGGAGGGTATTGTTACCTGCTATTTAGGTACATTATGTAAAGACTCAGAAAAGGAAAGCAGTGTGGTTTAAACTACACATAATAAAGAAATGTCTTAGGTGACAGAGAGATTTCATCCAGGTGGCTGGGACTGTGCCTTGTGCTTCTATAAACAACCACATCCTCTCAGTTCCCAGCCCAGAGTGAGTCCAAGGTCAACTTGATCCTTCCCTCTACAGTGGAAGTTTCAGGAAAGGTTTTCTTCTTCTTTTCTTTTTTTTTTTTCCCCCCAATGGCTGCATCTCCAACCTCTAGACCAGTAGGCATTAAATAAATATGTATTCATTGAATGAAAGAACGTTAGACGTCTCCTTCCACCATGAAACAATGGGAGGTACAAACCCAGGCTAGTGGAAAAGGGGGGGGGGCAGAGACTGAAGTGCTCTCTACCCACAGTTTGGAGAACTGGCCACCCAGGCAAATTAATTCTGACTCAACAACATTGTCACCTGCTCTGTATAGTAAAGGGAACCAAAATCACATGTGGATTGGGGTTGGGGGGTTGGGGGGGAGTGAGTGCTCCTAAGGACCCTTCCTCGACTTCTCAGAGAGAAGAGATCCTGGGGAGCTGTGGGCTCAAATGGAAGGTGGCACAAACATTGGCTTTGTAAAATTAAATTTAGAACCCCCTAAGTGTAGAACTTTGAAACTGCTCTCTAAGGAAAGAAAGCCTATGGATGCAAACTTCAGCTCACTGTTCCAAGGGTTTGGGAAACGACTATAGTTAGAGAACTGTTGCTCGGGGACCTTCAGCTTGAGGTTCTTATTAGGCTTCCCTGCTCTGGATCCTTATGGAAAGGGACTGCCCCATGGAGAGCACCAGCGTTCTCTCAGTCGCTCAGAGACTAGCCTAGACAGTGGACTCCCTCAACTCAACATCTAGGAGATCCCGGTGTTCGGTTCCTGCTGCCCCCTCACGGCGCCCAATCACCGTCATCACACCCCCTGCCCCCAGCAACTGCCCGAGGCCATGTACGGCTGTTGCCATCACGTGTGTAAAATAACCTCTCTCTGATGTTGATTTCCACTGTTCTTGGAATGCTTTTGGCAGATCCTCCACGTTTTCCAGGTCCCTTGGGAGTCTGAACATACATTTTCTTTATTTCAGACTAGATTCCAAAGTGTTAACTAATTTGTGTACTTCTATTACTTATCCTCTTCCCAGCCCGGAGCTCTACTTTTTCTGCCCTAGGGCGCGCAGGAGCATGCACCCCTGCAAACGTCAGGCTTTGGAAATGTTCCCGCAGGACCTCTTTCAGAACTAGGACGATTCAGACTTCCCCTAGGTTCTGTGATGCCCGGGGCTGGAGAGGCTGGTCCGGCCAGAGTAGAAGTTTCGGCGGACACCAGCTTTGGCCTGCCACCTGGGAGTGCCCGGTCCGGGTGGGTGAGCTAATCTCAAAGCTCAACGCTCCCAGGCTCGGGGTCCGCCCTCTCGCTATTTTTAGACGCCGAGAAAAGCACCTTTGGAATTCATCCATCCCCCGATGGGAGGAGGAGCGGGTGGTGCAGTGCCTGAGTCCAGGGTGGGAGGCTGCGGGGGGTGNGGGTGGGAGGGCGGAATGGGAAGTAAGCTTCTGCTGACCTTGGGGGATTCGACTTTGATATGAAGCGGCAGCGCAGTTGGGTAGTCTCGGTCCCCATACGCACTGGCTCAGATTGATCCTGGAGCTAGTTACGGGTGTTAAACTGGTAGGCGGGTGGGGCAATTCATTAGGCAAGAAATGGATTAGTTGTTTATTATCTATAAACATTCCAACCACAGCAACCAATCATAAAACCGCGGAAGGGCCTATAAAATAAAGCAGCAGTGAAGCCTCCATGTGGGCAGTGCGGGTTTAGCAATTGTTCTCGGCGATAAAGGGTACAGTAGAGAGAGAAAGGGAAAGGGGTGGGAGTCAACGCGATTTGTCAGAAAATCATTTCCTAGATTAGGAATCATGATTTCTCTAAATTGAACAGGGTAGTAGAAAATTTGGGGTGAGTTGGAAGGGGACGATGAGAGAAAGGAAAAAATGAGTGGAGGGTGGCAGTGGATCATTACCCACGTTGATACCATCAATAAAATCTATTGATTAAACGGGGAAATCAATTTAGTCTCTGGTTCTTGGTGAAATACTTAGTCACCAACCATGAAAGCAGCCTAATAATATTTTATGGAGGGAAAACAAGGTTAAAACCGACATCTTTCTAGTAGTAGAGATTCACTTTGAGTATGGGTGAGATTCTTTTTAAAATTCTCATTTGGAACAAAATATTTCCTAATAGGAGTTAGTTGTAAACAATTAAATACCGTTTTAAAGTATGAAGTTTGTTTTTTGTTTGAATTGTTAGCGAACTTTATTTGAGCCAAACTGAGGACATATGCTGGGAGCAAGATCTTGAATGCTCCCCCGGTGGGTTTTTTGTTTTTGTTTTTTAACCAAAGAGCTGTTTTGCTTCCTTAGGTATTTTTGAGACAAGGTTTAAACTCTCATTGCTTATTTGATATTTTAGTATATTTGACAGTGATCCGATATTTATGCTGGTTTCCTAATAACTAATTCAAGTATATTGTCAATTTGATTCAGAGCCTATTACCTAGAAATCAAGTTATTGATAAATTTCTTAAATATAGTTTAACAAATATTTTGGTTTGAAAAATTATAATGAATGAGTTTTAGAAGCTCTAGTGACATACACACACATCTGAGTTTTCCTGTTTCTTAGATTTTAAAAATCTTTATAGAAATATAACAATCCAACAATGAACACAAATCATAGGTAAAAGCTTAATAGGTAAGTAAAATAATACTTCTCATGTAACTACCTAGATCAAGAAAACAGCATTACCAAAGCCCCAGAACTCCCCTTGACTAAAAACAAACAAACAAACAAACAAAAAACAACAAACCATTCATTAGATTTTTGTTTGGGGGTGTGTTGTTTTTAAATAGTTCTTCATCAAGTGCTCAGATTACTTTTCAATACCAATATCGTGGATTTGTTCCCCCCCCCACCCCACCCCGGTAATTATCTTCTGGAAAATAAAAATAAAATGCTTTGAGCTTTCCTGTGTTGAGGAGGGAAAAAAACAGGCTCCAAATCCATTTTTTTCCCTCCCTCTGGCAACAGGCACCCACCCCTTCCCCCAGCTTTCCATACTGAGAGACATAACAAACAAACGATTACATGTTGAAAAACACATCTGAAAACAGAAAGGTCACGTTACTACCGAGTCCTGGGGAACATTAATCTGGTGTTTGGAAAACAGTTGACAGTTGAAGGTTGGGGTTTCTCTCTTTTCTACTTTTGGACTAAAACGGGGGAGGGGGGGAGAGAGAGAGAGAGAGAGGGAGGGAGAGAGAGAACGAGAACTTAAATGAGAATAAAAGGCAATGCATCAATATTTTGTGGCCTCTTTAGAAATAAATGCTTTGGGGAGCTACCAACTTTCTAACCCAGGTTTCAAAAACTAAATAAACTACAAGGACAAAGAGAATCTGAAATGACTTGAGCGCCTTTACTCAAAGTGTGGAGGGTGTGTGTGTGTGTGTGTGTGTGTGTGTGTGTGTGTGTGTGTGTGTGTGTTCCTAAAAGAATTGATGTGAATAGTGAGAAATAATCACGATAACGTCAAGCCCTGAACGCCCGAGGGGAGAGTTTGCTGGACGAAAACCAGTCCCTTTTCTAATAGCAGCGAACGAGAAGGTGAAAGTTGATTGCCTGACCACTTGCCTTGCTGTGGCATTTCTCTAAGCCTGCGCCCACCCCCCTCGTCCCCCATCTGCCCCAGTCCCTGGCTCTGCGCGGAATTCCTTTCCCGGACTCGGATGGGCGGTGGGTTACCGGCTGGGAGGCGAGCAGGGTGTCCAGCACGCTGACATCTGTCTGAGATTGCCTGAGATTCCTCTTATCTGAATTTGTGAGGTAGGATGAGAAAGAAGACCTGTAGTACACTCCTGGGCCGATAACTGGAAATATCATGTTGAAAATTGTACCGATAAATTGCTATGACAGCAAATAGTGAATCCTTCTCTACAGATATCCTTAGTTCCCGATATCACTAAAACAGGATGGATCTGAGATGCGGGACGGTGGAAGGGGGCAGGTAATGCGAGCGGGAATCTAGAGGCATAGGCTCAAGCAGCAGTTTTCCTAGAGCTTTCTGTGACCTTGAGAATGACACTTTAACCTTGATGGGCTCAGGGCTCCCCACGCACAAAATAAGACCCGACGAAGTGCTCTTGCATTCTCTGACTGTTGGTCAATAGTCAGGTCGGCGCGAGCAAACGCAGTAGATTCCTTGAAACTTCTCCCCCAGCGCCCTTTGCGTGTCTGTTAAAGTAACGTGCAAGCGCGTATTTGGAGCCACGGAGACTCGGGTGAAAAGATTCCGGGCAAATACACCAGGTCGGGAAATTTCGCGCCGAGCCAGGGCTGTTATCCTCCTGCCTAGGGCCGACGTGGCCAGGGCGCACGGGATCGCTCTGCCCTCGCTGTCCCAGCTGACACTGATTTATGCGCTGGTGACACAAGCCGACAGTAAACCTGAATTGTTAGACTGTATTTTGGAGCTGCGGCGGAGTTAACGCAGGACTGGTGAGCCCAGCGGACCGATCCTCCATCCCGCACGCCTTTCCCCAGCCTCTCCACCCGCAGCTCTACAGCCCCAGGGCGTGGAGATTTCAGCTTTTCCTGCTTCGTTGGATTCAATTTAAAACCCCTTGGTTAACTGAAAGCAGGACCCTCGGGGCTCTAAGCTGAGTCCAGTGCGGGTCCTGGCGGCCACGCGCCCCGCAGAGCTCGGGGGCGCAGGCGGCTGCGAGGCCACCGCGCGCCCAACCGGGCGAGCTGACGGTGGGAACGACCCGCCCTCGAGTTCAACGTGCATCGCCTTGGTGGTGGGGGTAGGAGGGGGGGGGGCGGCCGTTTGCCTGGGGAATGAATTCTCCTTGATCATTTATTTTAAGACGTGAATTCCTCCAGAACCCAGCAGCTGCTGTGGCCATAGCCTCAGTGCCAGGCAAGGGGCCAAACTGTGCTCTCTATGAAAAAGCGAGACTGGTTCCATCCGGTTACAAATATACTTCTCTTTTCTTTTTCTTTTTTTTTTTTCTTTTTAAAAGCAAGCCGACCTTGAAGCGTTTCTCTCTCCATTCACAATTCTCAGCAGGCTGTCTCACCCAAGCTTGCGACAGCCTCCACAGACTTGGCGCAGCGCAGGCCTCCGCCCGGCAGGCCTCGGGTGGGGGCCGCCGGACTCCTAATACCGTCGGTGGGTGCTGACTTGAGCCTTCTGGGTTTCTTCCCAGTTCTTTTCTCAACCGAGCAGTTCGAAAATTTATTTTGCAAGTATCGCAAACAAAAACAGATGACCAAGAAAGATGGCAAAGAATTTAACTGAAGTCAAGCACCAACGTTTTGGAAAGATTTTCCCTTGAGACCGGGGAAGGGAGGGACCTACCCCCCTTTACAATTCAGTCTATTTCTTCAAACTTTGTGGTCGACTTGGTTCCAGAGAGCGACGCGGACACTGTCTTGAAACAGAATAGGGCGGAACGAGCTGTTCCTCTCCCTCTCCAGTTGGAAGTCCCCGAACCCCATCGGCACCCCCCTCCCCGCCATTGATGCAGAGCCGCCAATCTCTGGGCACCAGGCCCGGCAGCGGGGAGACCGTGAGATAAAGGATGCGATAGTGGGGCCTTAAGTGCTCCGCGGAGATAAGGTCCCGGAATCTTGGAGGAATTTCGCCTGGCTTCCCTACTTTGCTTCTGTTTATATCACACCATCCCGCGCCCCCGCGCCTCCCCCCTCCCCCTTCTTTCAACACACACCTGGAGGGAGTGGATGCGGGAGATAGCTGGAGAAGACACTCCATCCCTTCCAACCCCCAGGCGATCAGGATCTCTTAAAGCCACGCGAGTTGCTTAGCTCTAGTGGAAGTCACAGAAGATGCCAATGAGACGGCAAATCAACTGTCCGGTGCAACAAAGCTCAGAAGGACGCAACTCTCCCTTATTCATAAACATTTCTCCAAATATGTTAAAGACTTTAAGTCATTTTTATTCCTTATGGAAATCTCTGGTGGTACACCTAAGGTGCTGAAAGAGGTCGGTATGGTTTGTGCTAGTCACGTGCCAGAACACTGTTAAAGTGAAAGGAAAAGAGGAACGAAGAGTTTTTAAAAGAACACACAGAACATTTAAAATAGCCATATACAAAACGTATACAAAATATTTATGAGAACAGTTACAATGAAGAAACTACATTCCAATTTAATAAAATTTAGTTATTTTAGAAGTTTGCACAACTGTTCTAAATTGATGACGTTTGATTGTAAAACTTAACTTTGGAGAAAAATTATTGCTCCCCTATCAAATTATTGAACGCCTCGGCAGCAAATAATATATTTGGCTTTTAAACACACGCAGTCATTTTGAAACAAAATGTTTTTAACTACCTGGCACATACACAAAACACCATGGTTATATTTTACAAATTATTATAATGCATTTCCTTCTATGAAATCAGAATTTACCCCCACTTAAATCAAGAAAGAACAACTAAATCTTTGGGTTAAATATTTTTTTCTTCTTAATCTCTAGATGTGGATTGGAAAGTAATAAATGAATATTTGCAAAAATTCATTAAAAATCAAGAATAAAATGCTCTATATTCTTCCTAGTAAAACATAACTTACATTTCATACCTGACCATATGAAATGTCATTTAAAAATTTTACACTTTTATGAAACATAATTCACTTTTATGTATTTTGTAGCAAAGGGGAAGCCTTATTGTTTAGTTTAAGCACATATTGTAATATCACTTACCTTGATTTATTTTTATCTTTTAAAAGCCCTTCTCCTACATGAGGGGTCTTTTTGTTTAAACAGCAAATTATATCAAAATATAAAATCTGAAGGAATTAGATATTTGAAAGTTTTTGACAACTTTAGAGATTCTATTGGTTGTTTTCCTCTCTAATTTCCATAATTTACATGTCTGAATATATATTTGTGTGACCGTCACTATCTTTTCCCACATAAGTCATGCATATTAGGCAAGAAAAATTAATTTTGAAACTTATTTATTTTTAAAATGTTACAGTTGGTGTGAGGTGAGAAAATTTAGTATTTCTTTTACTCGCAATGATAGAGCAAATATGGCACAATGTTGTTGATGTTAAAAGGCAAAACCTTTTAGCCTGTGAAAATCACCCACCTACCTTTTCTTGATTAAAAAAAAAGTACGTTGAGTTCTTTGGTTAGGCTCTATATAATCTGTTTCCTCCATAGTGTTTATCATAAATATTAATGAGATTATATAGCTAGCTTTAGTCCAATTAAAGAGAACTTCTGAATAACACATGCATAAAAGGGAAAAGACATCTTTCCTACATATTCACTTCCCAAACTTCCTATCCCCAATGCAGCAGAAATAATCCTTTTATTCCATTAAAATGGTCACTAACCTTATAATGATAAAAGAATGTTTTAATCTCTTACCTGAAGGAGTCTTGTCAATGTAACAGGAACTGAAATTGGGACTGTTCTGTGTTGTCTATTATAGTACAGGGCTCTGTACTGTTTTGACTTTGTGAAGGCTGAAGTAACAATGTATGACTATTGCCTCCTGGGACCCTTATGAAAATGAGATAGATAGCTGGTTCAAATAAATGCTATAGACCTTGACCCAGGGATATAGTGGAGAAAAACAAATTATGTCACATACATCAAAAAATAAAATGTTATTCTCAATTTTGTTTTTCTTGTGCATGTTATTTTGTATGAACATATGAAAATTACATGCAATAACAGATATGTAAGAAATGATGACAAAAATGTTACTTAAACTGCTTTATTTCAGAGCAGCATAAATCACCTCAGAAGCAGCTTCCACTTTCAAAATCTTTGAAACATGCATATTTTAATTTGTAATGTATCTTTCTCACCCTAAAAAAATTTTAGGCTTTTTCAAAGCTGGCATTTAAAAATATTCTGTTGTTTGGTAAGTTATGTATATAAGGTTGCATTTCCTATAGACTGTCAAAATAAAGTCATTGTTTACTTTGGATTTAATATTTATTTAGATGTGTGTATATTTGTTTCAAACTGTGAACTCTGAAAAGAGTTTTAATTTTATGCAACATAAATGAGTTTTATGGAATGAATATATACAGTTTCAGCTTAAATAAACCAAATTATATCTCAACAATATATCATGAAAATGTATTAGGATATTGCCAATCTAAGATCAGCTAGATTTTAAAATAGAATGAGTA
Source organism: Hipposideros armiger (assembly GCF_001890085.2). Lineage (NCBI taxonomy): Eukaryota > Metazoa > Chordata > Mammalia > Chiroptera > Hipposideridae > Hipposideros > Hipposideros armiger. The sequence goes on along the minus strand of NW_017731377.1, from coordinate 4,607,421 downwards.
AGTGCTTTTAATGAACTACTAGTATACTGTTGTATGTTACATACATACATATTTTACTGATTTTAGAATGGAAACTAATCCTCCTGATTTTTTTTGAAATTTGAGGTGGATTACCAAATGAATTTTTTCCAGCCCAAATTTTGAGGTGCTAAAACAAAAGCATATGTTTTGCTTTTTAAGATATTTCCAAAAGAAAGTTTCAAAAATCAAAGACATTAGAGGAATATTCTATTTAAACATTATAATCATTATTCTGGTTTTTTTTCCTTTTTAAATCACTAATCTTTATCCAAGGAAAAATATGTTTAAGAGTCATTGAGTCTTTAGGCTCACTGAAGTAGAAGCATGGCATGTTATTTTGAAAGGGAATAATATATATTCATACACATGCATACATACTCTTCTTTTAAAAGAGGGCTAAAAGGGCTTCATAATTTTTGGCAGCAGAAAAAGGGAATAGCAAACATCACAACCCAAACCAAGAATAAATTCATGGTTTTTAGGCAAAAGAGAAAGGGCATTTTCCAGGGTACATTTAGTTTTAGTTGGAGAAGCTGCAGTGGAGGAGAGTTAGGCTCTCACTAATTAAACTATCTGCATTATTTACACAGAGCAATAATGACATCTTCTGTTCCTAATGAACTTTGTAGATGTATTTCTAACCCGAAAATATAGACCCACCACTTACTTTTAAAATAATTTGGAACTTTGATTTCAGTTAGGAAACATGTTTCCCCAGCATATGGTGATTATATTTTCAATTACATGCTCCATAGTAAGTCTTCAAATAGGGTAGAACTCCAGTAATAATTCATCATTTATCAGCTATGTATTGATGATCTACTAAGAGCCAGGCACTGTTCTAGGAACACCAATGAATAAAACAAAATCCTTGCCCTCTGTGGAGTTAGGGCAATTCTTTTTGGAAAGTATGGAAATTAATCATTAGGGAAAAACAACAAAAACTCCTGTAGTTATCAGGTTATCCACTAGGTGGCAAAGTGGGCAAAACTGAGGGCTTAGTATGGACCAAAATTTGGTGCAAAGAATTGCATATTTCTATGAAAATTTCCACCATATTTTGTTCAAAATGTCTCTTTTTGAGCACCACAATTAATAGCTAATGGTCATAATGCCTCTCATGTTCAGCTTTATAAAGCATTCCTTGCTAGGGGCTTATCTCTTCCAAAAAAGGAGTCGGCTGCCTTCCCCAGGGGCCTGTCTACAAGCCCCCAAGTTTGTCTTAAGAAATTTTGCTTTTTTGCTCCCCATATTTCTCTATGCCTCCATGTGTGTGGATGATGTAAATTTGCGTAAAGGTCTGAACATCTGGTTTTGCATAGGGCCTCACAAAACCTTGGGTCAATTGTATTCAAATTTACATAAATTTAGGTATCACATTGTGATTTGCTCATATAGTCCAAAACACATCTGAGAATAACATCCATGTGAACAAGTAGTCAAATACATATGCCAATATATACATACATGCAATCATGCATATATTTTTGTTTCCGGAGACCTCTTAAGTGAGACCTTACACTTAACATTGAAAAAATAAAATTATTTCATTTATTCAGGTCTTTTCTTTGGAACAGAAGATAGTATTCACAAATAAAATTGGGCGTTTAGTCATCTTTAGAACTCCCAAAAAGACTTAAAAAAAATCTTCCCTTCTTAGAAAATGATTTATACAGGATGTAGAAATACTTGTAACGTGGTTTATATGTTAAATTTGAGATTTTTCCAAATTCCTTACTACCACCATCAGGCCCTACAAGAGATGACCTCTGCCTTCGCTAAATCCACCTCCTTTTATGGGTTTCATCATTCATTCATTCATTCACACATTCCTCAAATATTTACTGACTTTTTCTTGTTTCAATGACGCTTTTAAAGTGCTTGGAATAGAGAATTGACTAAAACAGTGTCTTCCTCATGAAGCTTACATTCTGGTGTACATGGACCAAACTTGTTTTTGACCCATGGCCTAAGAAGATGGATATATATACATATTTATCCCTATGGCCAGTATATCCAGGACCCACTAGCCAGTGACCTCGAAATAAAGTCAAGTTTATCTCGTCAGAGTGTACTTGTGAAGACTGAATGAGTTAAGGAATACAAAGCCCTTAGCAGAGTCAGTGTCATGGAAAAGTAAGATAAATGTTATCTACAATTTTGACTTTATTATCATTATCAATTAAATAGCTCCACAATCTTTCCAGGGATTTCTGAGACAGTTCCTTATGCTGTTGACCAAGCTACAAAATGAGCTCATCTACAGGAATCCTAAGTTATAAAATCCATTTCCAAGATGCTGAAAGATTATTTCCTCCCAGAGCCAGAGCTCCACTGTGCAGCATGATACAAATATCCTCAGCTTAACAGTATGGTTTTTATCATGGATGCCAATTGGAAAATAATTTAGAGATGTTTTTGATTGGAAACAAATTTTGACCCTTTGGTGCATTCCATTTAAAATGTTCCCACTGCAAAGTGTTTAAACTTTTATTATTGCATTTATCACATGGTGTTATAGCCAAGGGTAGGGTGACCGTACTTCCTAGTTTACGCCTGTTGTCTTGAAGCACCATCTGGTTTAGCATTTTAGCACTCTCAAAAGTGTCCTGGTTTAGACAATAAACTCTATAGTCCCGCAAGTTATGAGGCAGGTGCCTGGATGGAGAGGCTGTGGAGCGCTGGGGTGGTCCTAAGCTGAGGGTGGGCCTGTGTGAGAAATTGGTGAGTCTGGTGACCCAGAACTGACTGGTTGATTTGTATGCAGAGAAGGGCTTTGAGGGGAAACTTAAGTGCTGACGGCTAAATGCAGAATTGGTGGAGGAAAGTCAGGAGGGCCTCAAAGACTATGGCTACACCCCGTGAGACAGAGTTCCTCTTACCGTTTCTTTTCTTTTTTTTTTTTTAATTTTATTTATTTATTTATTTATTTTTATTGTTAGTTTCAGGTGTACAGAACAATGCAATAGTTATCCTTTTCACCCTTCACACAGAAACAACCCCCCTCCCCCATCTACTGCCCTCCCACCCCTGATATCATGCTTATCTATTACAATTCCATTGACTCCATTCCCACTCTCTACTCCATGTTCCATGACTATATGTATATATAATTATAGTTGACATACATTATTATTCAACATCAGCTTCAGAACTACAGTGCAGTGGTCACGCCTCTACACCGTCTATGATGAAGTGGTCTCCCTAACAAGACATGAGTCCATCTGGCCCCCTAAGAAATATTTACAACATTATTGATTATATTCCCCAGACTGTCTTGTCTATCCCTGAGGCCATATTGTAGTTACCAATTTGTATTGTCTCATCCCTTCCCCTTCTCCTTCATCCCCACCCCCTCCCAACTAGCAACCCTCAGTTCTTCCTCTGTGTCTCTGAGACTATTTCTGTTTATATTTCTCATTTATTCAGTTTTTTAGAATCCATGACACATTATATTCTACGACAGTGAAGGCTGCAGAGAAGAGTACCCCTGTGGCTCTTTTTTTTCTTTTTTTAAAATTAAATTTATTGGGGTGACAATCGTTAGTAAAATTACATAGGTTTCAAGTGTACATTTCTATAATACATCATATATATAATACATCATATAATATATATCATATAATATATAATACAATATATATATATTATATGATATATATATATATATAATATCTATCTCACATTGTGTATTCACCACCCAGAGCCAGTTCTTCTTCCATCACCATATACTGTGGGCTCTTTCAGAGCTTTCATTGTAATAAGTATATTAGGGAACAGCATCCTGGTCAAAGAATTGAGGGCAATGAGACTTAACCCAGAAGATGCTTTGCAACCCTAAACCTCAGTGAGTAATGAAAACAATTAAATCTGGTTTCTTAAGGACTCTGAGAAACATTTGGGTAGGAGATGGGGATATTTTTGCATATGTCTTAATCATTAGAGCAAGGTTATTTAGTATAGCATAATTTTAGTTTTGGGTACTCCAATTATAGAGTCAATTACAGTCTATCCATTAAAAAAGAACATTTGATAAGTAGGACACCCATGTCCTGGTCAAGACATTGGACTGGCAAGAGGATATTTTTCTGAACAGAGAGTACCTTGTTTATTTACTTTTAAAGTTGTATTGTGAAAGATTCGTTAAGTTGAAACAAGATGGTATATTTTTATATCCAAGGCATGTTATTAAAGTACTTTGAGATTTTTGAATATTTGGTTTGAGAACCCTTGTCGATATCAATCTCTTCATTCAACAAATGCTTATTTAGACCTTACTGTTTGACATGCACTGTACTAAGTGATCACAACATTGTCAATATACATATCTATTCCTGTGGCTTATTCTATCATCTGTTTTTATGCTGAAGATCTCCCAGAATGTTATCTTAGAGTTTATCTCCGATCTCTTCCCTATATTATACTTCCAAACTAACTGCTAAGTCTCTTCACATGACTGTCCTATCTGTACTTTAAATCTAACAGACCAAAGGGGAATTCATTCTCCCAGTCATATCGTCTCTCTTGTCATTTTACTCCCAACCCAAGAAAACTTGTCCTTCACTTGTGTTCCCTCTATTTACAATGGCAACACCATCTTCAGATTATTTGATGTAATTTTAACTCTTTCATCTGTATGTCCAACAGCTAGTAATTCGCCAAGATGGTTTCCTTCCAAGATGTCATTCCTATCTTTCCTCTATCATATCCAGTCCCAATAACAACGCTAACGTTCAGATTTCCACCATATTTCACTCGCGTAATTACAGTAGCCCTTCCTCTGATTTCCTTATACTACATTCTGCTGCATTTCAATTTCATATTTTAGATTGGCTTTAGAAAAATCTTCCTAAATCACAGATCAGAAATGAAACCTTTCTTCATGAAAGTCTCCAGTTGCCCACAAAAAGTAAAGCACCCACTCTCTAGTTTAGCATACTCTTATCCTCACCTATAGTTTCCAGCTTTTTCTTCCACCACATCACTGCTCATACCTTACCCTTGAATGCCCGCAGAGTACTCGCTATTCCATGACCCTCACACGTGTTTACATTTCCATGCCTTTGATCAGGCCCTCTTCCCACCAAGTAATACACTTACTGAAATAACATTCATCCTTTCACACTCAGCTAGTCGGTATTAATTCCTCACTCTTCTCTTTCTAAAACACTTTTAAAAAAAAGATCTTTTAACACATTTTTCTTCTGCTGTTCATTAAGGTGAGTACTATACAAAATGTACGTGGGAGTCTGCCTGTCTTAATCTCTATAAGTGGTCATGTGAACCTCCAAAAGTCACATAACTTCTCCAGACCTCCGCTAAGGTGTAGTGATATATATAAAGTATTATAGAAGCGTATGTGATTATGGTTGTCTGCCTCCCACTGAAGCTCCTGACGACAGGGAACAGTTTTCTTCATTTTTGTCTCTTGCACAGCACCTAGTTAAAATTCATTCCTTGTGCAAAAAGAGCCATCTTTAAATGCTTGTTTAAATATTTAAATTCAAACTTCCCTGTAATGTAAACTAATGCTCTAAATTTATCGTATGTTATAGGTACTTGGGGGCTATTGTGAACTTGAACATGTGAGAAATGAATTTTTCCTGAAATAGTGAGAAAAGCACAAAGTTCATCAGAATGACTTCAGGAGAGCAGGCCATGGCTATAATGTGATTGGCTACGTTAAGGTTTTAAATAAATCGATATAATAATAGTAAACTTTAGAAACATTCTGAGCCAATGATAATGGAAATTGGTTAGGGGGAGGACAAAACATTGTTCAATTTAATAGTATAAAGAGGACACGGAAGCAAAATTGGCGACATCTATTAGAATGCGACTTTAGCTACCAAATTCTAAATGTGTGAAATCATCTCTATTGAGAGAGAGATGCATTGTGCTCTTTCAGTATGATACAAAACACAAGGCATTTGATTCAGGTAACTTTCCTTGCTCTGATTCCGTAACTAGTCAACTTTCTGTGGGCTGAGAAAGAGAATGTGCTGATCAGATTTCTAATTTATCACTGTAACATTTCCTTTAGTTCTGGATTTTAAAAATCAATGCTATAAAAAATACATTTGCTTGAGGTGTGTTAACAAAACCAGATTTCTGAGGCTGATAAGCAGACCCAGAACCAACACAGCTACATAATGGTAATAAATACTATCATGGGAGAGCTATTACGGAGACTTGCATTTTGCCTAATCCAATGCGAGCTTGGCCTCATTCAAGAGTTTTTCATTTCTCTGGCTTATTATCGACAATGGCTGTAATCTTTTTTTGGATGGCATTCTGGAAAATACTACGTATTATTTTCTTTGTTCCCAGATTAAGGGAAGGAGAGAACTATATATGTTTTTATTAATTCAGTTAAAAATAAAATCTCCAAAGTGAAATAAAATGAATAACTGAATTCTTTCCTAAATACAATGGCCTACTCTCGATTTTGCAATCCATTTTCAGGGAAAAAATGTGTAATGGAGCATCTAAATTGCAGTCATACTAAAATTCATGGATATTGAAAATATTCTATATAAATTCTCAGAATTTGAGAAATACAATGAATTATTCCATGGCCTCTGGATTGAAAATGACATTTTGCTTTGGAAAAAACACATTGCAGGGCAATGTGATGGATGACAGTTGCGCTGGTATACAGACACACAGCTATTTTATTTTGCTCCTTTTTTTGTCCTTTCAATAAGAGAAGCAGCCTTCACAAGCTTTCCTAGGCCTCTCCACTTCTCTGTGCTTTTCTGATTGTCTACTACAGGAGCACAAGCAGATATTCACCGGGGGTCTGGCTCTGGCAGAGGGTATCTCTCCTCAGGTTGCATATATTCGTGCAGCTCAGAAGAGACAGCTACCCCCAAATTGTTTCATATGAAAGCATTCTTCGCTTTTTTTTTTTAATATAAGTTGGCAAATATGCATTATACTAAATTTCTACAAAGGTAGTCCTTGGTTGTCTACCACCCTTCAGACCTTCTCTATGTGTTTGTTGGAAGAAATCCCTTTTGCCCGAACTCTTTTGGACAGGTTTTTAATTCAGCTGATAAATATTGGTTTCTTACAATTAATTAAACACCAAAGAGAAATATATATTGTATATACCATCTAATAACTAGCCATGTTCAGTGATTTGGTTTTGGCTAATCATACCATTGATTATTTTTAAACAAAAGTACACGAGTAAGTAAAAAAGGGTATATTCAGTTAGATCACAACCTTACAGCTTAATTGAAAAACTTGATTATAAAATTAGGTCATGCTAATGGTTCAAAAAAATGTTTTCAAAAGTGAAAAGTGGTTCCACTTTTTAAGAAAAGCTTCATCTTAGTTCTTTAAGTGAAAAAAAAAAGTAATTTGAGATCCTACTGTTCCTTGTTTGTTAAATTTTTAAAATAAATTAGGGAGAAGGGGCTTTGTAAAGATTTTGTCTTTAAATAGTTTCCTTTGGAAAAACACCAACTTAAATAGTTCTGAATTGGTTAACCACTTGTAAAGAGACTGAAAACAATACGCTAGGTATGTGTGTCCCCCAAACATACATATTTTTTATTCAGACGTTTAAACTGTCAATACCCGAGAGACAATGCCATTGACGTGTACCTGGCACTAGTCCTGCCAGTTAATTTTTTCCCTGGAGAGTGGTTTTGGGCGACAGAGTGGCGTCCAGGTTTCCCAGGTTGTTGCACTGACAAACTGCAGTGGTGGAAAGTCAAGGAGCCTGACAAAATCTCATTAATCATTCTAAATTAAATCCAACCTTCCTGTCCAACCATGCCAAGAAGAAAGCCATTTTTTTTTCTTTTTAACAAATGAAAATTTCCTCAGTAAAGATTTGGTATCTTTCTCTGGTTGGTCTTTAATTCGATTAGACAAAAATAAAATAAAACAATCCACTTTTCTAAGCTTGCAAACAAAACATTTGTCCAGATATGATTTAACAGATCAACCAAGTGTCTTTTAAAAATAAAACAAAATTTGAACAAAAATACATGGAAACATTCTGAGGGGAAACTACACTACTTAAATTAAGGACATCATTCATCTTTATTTTCTGCTTAGTTCAATGGATTTATTTTGTTCTATCTGAAATATATGATCCTTAATAATTATTTGAAATATGAAATTAGAAAAATATCCATTATCCATAATATTTTGGTATATTTTATTGTCTTCTTTCCATTCCTAGTTTTTTTCCTGTTTTACATATTAATTGTAATGTATATATGTAGAATTTAATATCCTTTTTAATAGTTATCACTGTTTTATAACTGTTTTCTCATGTTATTTATAAACATCATAGCTTTAGAGTAAGCTATGAGGATGTATTTTGGCCTACTTCCCCAGTGCTTGACATAGTGCTGAGTACATAGTACGTATTCAAATATTTGTTGGTTATTTGTTAGAAAAGACCCAAGTTCTGAGCTTTCCAGTTGTTTCCATCTTTTTTTTTCTTTAATTAAGAACAATGATATGATTAAGGTGTACTTACTGCCTTTCCTCTATTTTGGATTATTTCCATAGGATGGCTTCCCAAAGCAGACAGAGTCACTTACAAACGCTTGAAAAGAAACTGTGGGCAGTTGTGTTATTAATAGTGACCTGTAAGAAAAAGTTTACTTTAAACACAGGAAAACAGACTCCAATTAGAATAAACAGGTTAGTATTTTAAACATTAAGACTTCTGAACAAGTGTACTTTCATTGAGCACCATATTAATAATATTGTCAAAAATGTAAAAGATCAATTTGGAGAAGTAGCAAGATCAATGACTTAAACTCTTAAAATTAAAAAAAAAAGGACAACACACAATGTGATATATGATGACGAATTACAGAATTGTACACTTGAAACCTACGTAATTTTACTAACCATTGTCACCTCAAAAAATTTTAAAAAAAGGACCATCTTAAAGTAGCAGTAATTCATCCAAATATAAAATTAGAAGTTCTAGAGGGGTGAATTTATATCTAGAATAATACATAGGTTGAATCTGTATTAATATTTTTAAAAATTAACTCTAATATGCTCTAATTTGCAACTTTTATACAAATTAGGATGTTGTACAAATCTGGATTTTTTTTTTTTTAAAACACAAATAGTAAAGCCATCTTTCTATATGGTTCTGTAGAAACTGAACTAGGGCTCAAATAATTCAACTGGATTTAATGAGTAACTGCTCTGGGCAAAGGTTTGTGTTAGATACTAAGGGAGATGGAAGAACGTAATTTCTACCTGCAAGAATTGAGAAAGTTGCCCTGAAGGCAAAAGAATCTGAGAAGATTTTGAAGGACAAATAACCTTTCAACAGGTAAATTGGGAAAGGGCTTACACATTTTCCATACGAGAAAGCAGAACCAATGAAGATTAGAGTGTTAAATTTAACAGAATATAATAGGAAAAGTCCAGTTGATAAATTTGGAGGACTCTAAAAGTTTTTAAGCATTTTTCCACTTTCCTTTCCTTTCCTTTTCTTAAAAAAATACTATGATCTGTATGTTAGAAAACATAAGTGACAATCGTGTATGGGAAAAATGCACCAGCAGTGCCCAGGTGGTATGGTGTGTTCTGGGCTTGAAACAGGCCTTAGTAAGGAACGAAGGTGTAGACAGGCCTGAGTTGCAGTGGACCATAAATACTCTTGTGGGTTTCAGCACAGCTCAGATTACACAGCGAGTAAGGGAGTATTTGGTCAGAGGCAATATAAAAGCCATTAGCACTATTGTGATTTTCTAACCTCAAAGAACTCAGCTCCAACTGGAAAAGATAGATTCAAAAAGACCTGAGTGCAGATGGGGAAAAAAAACTATTTACTTGGGCTTTAGCACATTGCAAAGCTCAGCAATCTTGAAATTCTCCTTCTGTAGCTCTTGAGACACCTACTGTTCCTCTCTGGTCCTTCTCCGGTTTTAGCAAACTCTCTTTTTCTGACTTCTTTTACTCTACCAAAATGTAACATGCTGTGTTTCCCAATCATTTCTTTTTTACTCAGCATTCCCTAGAAGAGTGTTCTTTTCCCATGCTTCACTTCATATAACACACTTTAAATATTAATATGACCCTTACACTATATATCCAGCCCCAATTGTTTTTGAATTCTAGTTTTATTCTCCAGCTGCAGTCTATGGTCTATTGATACTTTCACATTCAAAATATCCCAAAATTGGGATCATTATCTTTTCTGTTTCTCTCCACTAGTTGCTTCTCCTAGTAGCTACCTTTGAAATAAGTCAACCAGGTCCTCATATTAGAAAACTTTGTCCAAAATCACTAAATCCTATAAATTTCCAGTGCTATTTAAACTTTAATTCATTCCTCCTCTCCAAATCCTCTGCCACTTGCCTAATTCAGTCCTTATAATAAAACTTGACAAGCTGGGGACAATCTTTGACCTTAGGGAGATCACATTCTGATAAAGGAGTTGGACATGCAGACAATTACAGTATAATTATAATATAAATATATTTACAAAGTACTTACAAAGTATGGATCACAAAGGAAAAAGCAATTAAGACCAGTGGTATGTATGATACAGACAGTCTTTGATAGCTTTGATGAAGAAATTATGTTTGAGATGGATCTTAGATGATGAGTAGGGGAACTTTTGATACAGAAGGGAGACAAGGATATCACAGAAAGTACAGCTTATGAAAGGCTAAAACAGACCAGACCACAGTTGAGAAGTGTTGTTGGAAATGAGGCTTTAAAGAAAAGCTAAGACCAGATTGTGAAGGGTCTTATATGCCAGGGTAAGGAGGCTATACTTAATTTTGGAGAGAGGAGGGAGGCTTTAAGTGATGTGCCATCAGGAGTTTCCATTTTAGAAAGATAAATTTGCTATATCTGAAAGGAGTTCCAATAGTTCCCAACTTTAGATATGCCTCCTCAGCAGGCACCTGGGAACACTGGGGACATTATTTGTATGTCACAATGACTGAGGGATCCTACTGGCATCTAGAAGGGGAAATCCAAGCATATTTATGTTCTTACTGCATGGAGCAGTTTCCCAAAGTGAAGACCATCCTTCCCCAAAAGCCAGTGGGATGCCTATTGGGAAACAATGAATTGCTAATTTAGTCAATTTTTAGTAAACATTTATTATTTTTTTCATAGACAGATCATTTAAAAAATTTTCCTCACCTAGTATTAAAAATAACCAGGAACAAATCCTTATTCAGTAAGCTCGGGAAGTAGTAAAAAAAAAAATACTGCCCAATTGGAGAGGGTTCCACTTCGAGTGATGGCCAGGTAGCCCTTTCAGACCAACCCTCCAACAGATGAAATCACAAACTCTGGACGAAATATAAAAATCAACTACCTGAAAGTAATGAAAAACAACCCCAAATGGGCTGATACTGCCGGGAAAGAACACTTGGAAGAAGAAAATAGCATTGGGTGAGTTTTCCATTTTTATAGTTCTTAGCCTGAGGGCAGTCCCCATTCTGCATCATGGGAGCATATGAACCACAGGATAGAGTTTGGGACAATGGAAGCTGCTGAAAATAGAGAAATAATGGCAAGGAAAGAACCGGTGACCAAGCCCTAAATTCTGTGTATGAATTCTGCCCCAAACTCTTGGCTTGCAGCATTAATGCACAGGAAAGATTCCCAGTAAAGCAGCCAGGTTGAAGAACTGAACTGAGGACTGAGCTACCACCAACTGCAGAGGAGCAAGAGCTTGCAATGGGAGTTCAGCCAAATCAACTGCCAACGTAATGAACAGTCTTCAGAGTAAATTATCAGAATCCAGGGTTTCTACATTTTATTCACCATGTGCAGCACAACATCTAAATTACTAACATATGAAGAAGCCAGAAAATATTTACAAAAGAAAAGACAATCAAAGACTGCCACTGAGATGATCTAGATATTGACATGAGCAGAAAATGAGTTTAAAGTTTTATAACTATGCTCAAGATTGGAAGGGAAAATGTCCTTGTAATGAATAAAAAGATAGGAAGTCTCAGCACAGAATATGTTATAAAAACTAAGTGGAATTTCTAGAACCACAAAATACAGTAATTGGAAAAAAAAAGTTCTTGGAATGGGTTTAAAAGAATGATTACCAGGGATTTAGTGAACTGGAATAAAGATCAAGAGAAAGAATCCAATTGAAAAAAAAGGAAAAAAATTATTGAAAATATCAACAGAGCCTTACAAACCCGTGAGACGACATCAAAAGGTCTAGCATATGTATAATGAAGGAAGAAAGAAAATTAGGCTGAAAAACTATGACAAAATAAAGCAGTTAGAGGAAAATGACATTATTATGCATGGTGGGTAGGGGAGACAATATGAAAACTTCTGACTTCTCATAGGAAGCCATGGAGACCAGAAACAGTGGGAAAATGTCTTTAAAGTGCCAAAGGGGAAGGGGGGAACTGTTAACACAGAATTATATATTCAGCAAAAATATTCTTCAAGAAGGAAAATAAAATAAAGACATTTTTATATAACAAAAACTATGATACCTAACTAATTGCCAGAAGACCTGAACTGTAGTAGATATCAAAGCTTTTCAGGCTTCAATGAATACTATTATAAGGAAACTTGGAACTTCAGGAAGGAATAAGAGCATTAGAAATGATAGTGTGGGTGAATATAAGTATTTTTTTCTTAATTTATTTAAAATATATATGATGGTTCAAGCAAACTATACCATTTTATTGTGGAGTTTATAACATATGCAATATGTAAGATATATGACAACTATAAGATAACAAGTAGAGTAATGGGGTAAACATGGCTATTTGGTTACGAAGCGTTTATATTTTATGTGTAGCGGTGCAATAGTAACTATAAAGAGGCTTTGTGGAGTTGCATATCTGGATATGGGTTTGGTTTACACAGGTGTATATGCATTTGCGAAGACTCATTAACTAGTACACTTAAGATTTATGCATTTTATTAAATATACATATTACCTAAAAAGAAAAAAACACTACAAAATTGATCTCTAGCTAATGATATGCAAGTTGAAGTCTTCAGGAATGAAGTGTATTGCTGTCTGAAACTTATTTTGACTTGTATCAAAACAGTAAGACGGGTTGATTGATGGATAGAGAGATGGGTAAATATGTGGTAAAGTCAATGCAGTAAAATTTTAATTGTAGAACCTAGTTAGGAGTATACAGGCATTCTCTGTAAAATATTTTAACTATGTTTGAAAATTTTCAGAAGAAAATGTTGAAAAAATAATACTGCCCATCTATATTTATAATCAGATCAGGGTGAAAAAATAAAACATGAAGAAAAAATTGAGAAAAGGAAGATACAAAAAATAAATATATATATATAGTCAAACTAAAACAGAGGCTGAGAAAACCAAATGGTAAGGGAAAGACAGTAAAGGAAAAAACAAAGAAGAAAAGATAGAAAGAGAGAAATACAGCGAGAAGGCAAAGTGTCATTCACTGGAAAAACAGGAACGATAATAAATAATATGTTATCACTACTCTTTGTCTTTTGGAAATTTCATATGCTAGTTTTGAAGTTAATAAATTAGTCTTGAAGTTAAAAATTAAAATTATTTTGTCATGGAATTCAAAAGTATTTACTGGTGAAAATTATTATAATATTTGCTTCAGAATCTTAGAAATTGTTTACTATCAGTAAAAGTCCCTTTGACTTTCAAAAGTTGTTTATCTTCTGTTTTGCCCTTGAGAATTCTGTAGTACATCATTCAGTTGTAATATTGATTTAGGGCAAGATCTGGAAGGAAGCCAGGGTTCCACACTTCTAGTAGGAGTTTCTACTCCTCCAATTCCTCCTAGTAAACTAGCAGCTCTACCCATCACATAGTGCATCACTCCAAAGCTAATGCTTTTCATTTAGAGGTATTGCCAGGGAACTTCTGACTTACCATGTAAATATATTGTTGTTTATCATTCCAACGTTGTGTCATAATTATTAAATAACTGTTAATTAAGATATATTTATACATTTGCTCTCCATAAAGCAGTATTTATCCTCTCATTACCCACTCATGTAACATCTGTGAAGGCAGAGCCCATGTCTAGGTATCACTAGTACCTAGCATTTCTAAGCATGTGGAAGACCCTTGATAAATATTTACTGAATGAATAATGTTTACTATCATTCACAATATACCTTTCTCAACGGATTTTGAACAGATATCATCAAGATTAGAATAGTAAGTTTTGACTAATTAGTTCAGATGTAAGTTCTAAAAGTGGAAATCTTAATTGTAACATATTTTGCTCTCTTAACTGACTTATTGAGACTAACCTAGAAGTATAAAAATGAGAAGTTACTGATATGTGGTGTACAAAACTGAAACAAAGGAACAAGACAAACACATGAAGAAACAAAAACTCATAGACACAGACAATAATTTAGTGGTTACCAGAGGGTAAGGGGGGGATGGTACATGAGGGTAAAGGGGGTCAAATATATGGTGATGGAAGGAAAACTGACTCTGGGTGGTGAACACACAATGTGATATACAGATGATATATTACAGAATTGTACACCTGAAACCTATGTAACTTTACAAACTATTGTCACCCCAGTAAACTTTAATTAAAAAAAAAATGAGAAGTCAAGTGATTCACTTATATTATAAAAAGAAGTGTCTCTTTTGCATAGTAACAAATCAATACTCTTTTCAAAGTTCAAAGGAAAGAGAAGCTGGTATTGGTTTCTGTCAAAGTCAGATCCAACTTTTACAAAGACAGTAATAATCTCAGTTCAGAATCAAATAAATTTCAGAACTCAGTTTGAGAGAAAAAGGAAAGGCTTTAGTTAAAATCTTTACAATAAAATAATTATGATTATAAATCTCTTTAGTTAAATATGTACACATTACATGGTATTTTTAAAAAGAATGGAAATGAATAAAGTTTTTCAGGCAAATCTAATGCACAAATATACCATCTTTTAGAGTATAATGTCAGTTTAACATTCTTAAACAGCTGTGTCAGACAATGGCTCTGCTTTGTGCAAAACATGATAAGTAAAATTAAGAAAAATTCTTTAGTTCCTCAAGGAAATTGTTATACTAAAAAAACCAGTAAAAGAGAACAATGTTGTACACTCAAGCTTGATTGTATACAGAGGCTAGAATGACCAGCACTAATGTAACCCCCATATCTGCTAAACAAGTCCTTGGGTAGCTTTAGTTTGAAGTTAAAAGTTGAAGTCTTAACAATTGTGCTTTTACGCAGCCACATGGCCAATAAGGTAGATGTTGTCATAAAGGTGCCCTACAAAATCTTCACTAATGTTTTGAGCAGCGCGACGGGTGTTTCGAATAAATTCTCGCTTTGACATTTTATTCTTCACATGAGGGCTAGTGAGGTCAATGGAAAGTAGAATCAGAGAGTAGCACAGTACATAGACAGCATCTGGAAGGAAAAAGAAATACTTCAAAAAATGCATTTTATCATGCAAAAATGTTCATAATTTCAAGGTACCAAGATTAAACCATAACTAAACATACGATGATCAATCCATCCCAGTTTGCATGGGCCTTTCCTAGTTTCAGCATTGAAAGGTCCGTGTCCTGGGGAACTCCCTAGTCCGGCAAACAGGGATATGGTTGATCATCCTAACTGAACACCAATTCAGCGAGCATTTTCTTCAATTCAAAAGAACTTTAGTTCAGGATTGTATAGTGAAAACTCATTCAAAATTTTAAAATTTTATAATTGGCTTTATTTTCATCTTGCTTTCAAATGTGATATCCCCATTCAGATCTCCATAAAAACCATTTGTACTGTCAGTATATCTATCTTCCCATTGAAAAGTCACATATTTATTTACGCATGATTTTACAAAACCCTAATTTAATTTGAAAACATCTTTAATGACAAAGAAAATGTATTAACTTGGTACTAGAAAATAAAAGGTAAACAACTCATAAAATTATTAAATTAGGGGCCGGCCGAGTGGCGCGATGGTTAAGAACTGGCTTGGGACACCAGAGGGCCCTGGTTCGGATCCCACATATGAGGGCCAGTGACACTGCCCTCCACAGCTAGGATGCTGAACAACAGCTCAACCTGGAGCTGGGCTGCCATGAGTCACTGGCGACGGCGTAGGCTGCAGCCCCTGTGGCAGTGGATTGCCATGGGCTACCGTATGCAGCCAGCAGCCAGCGTGAGCCAGCAGCCAGCATGAGCGGCCAGCAATCGCAGTGAGTGGCCATCCAGAAGCTGACGACTGATCTGCCTCACCTGGGAAGAGCACAATGATGGTGCCAACTTGGGCCAGTGGAGCAACGTCCTCCACAACTAGACTGAAGAACAAAACGACAGCAACTTGTCTGTTCCCCTTCCCCCAATTCCCCAGCACTGTTCCCATCCCCCCAATTCCCCAATAAAAATCTTTTAAAAAATTATTAAATTAATATTATTTGAGATATTTATTTTAAACGTCTGTGGAATTTATATACTAATCTCCAAAGTAAATTGCTAGGAAAAAAATTGCTCAAGTTGAGCATCATGCAGCAACAGAAATATTTCTTCTTAAAATCTTCTCTGAATCCAAGGTTCATAAGTTTAGTACTTGTTTTCTTCTATGCAATTATTGTTTCAGGTCTTATGTTTAGGTCTTTGATTCATTTTGAGTTAATTTTGGTACACAGTGACAGATAGTCTAGTTTTATTCTTTTGCATGTGGTGTTTCAATTTTCCCAGTACCATTTGTTGAAGAGGCTTCTTTTTCTCCATTTTATGTTTTTGGCTCCTTTGTCGAAAATTATCTGCCCATATATATGTGGGTTTATTTCTGGGTTCTCAATTCTATTCCATTGGTCTCTGTGTTTGTTTTTCTGCAAATACTATGCTGTTTTGATTACTGTCACTTTGTAGTATAAACTGAAGTCAGGGAGTGTGACACCTCCAGCCTTGTTCTTTTTTCTTAGGATTGCTTTGGTTATTTGGGGTCTTTTGTGATCCCACACAAATCTAATGCTTTTTGTTCTATTTCTTGATAAAAAATACCATTTGGATTTTGATGCGGATTGCATTAAATCTGTATATTACTTTGGGTAAAATGGCCATTTTAACTATGTTTATTCTTCTAATCCATGAACACGGAATATCTTTCCATTTCTTTGTGTCTTCTTCAATTTCTTTTAATGATGTCTCATAAGATTAGAATGGCTATTATCAATAAGACAAGTAATAACAAGTGTTGGAGATGCTGTCGAGAAAAAGGAACCCTCATACACTGCAAGTAGGAATGTAAATTGTTATAGCCACTATGGAAAACAGTACTGAGGTTCCTCAAAAAATTAAGAATAGAATTACCATATGACCCAGAAATTCCTTTTGTGGGTATCTACCCCAAAAATCTGAAAACATTTATCCTTAAAGATATATGTACCCCTATGTTCACTGCAGCATTATAAACGATGGCCAAGGCATGGAAACAACTAAAGTGTCCTTTGATAGATGATAAAGAAGATGTGGTATATACAGAAGGTGCCCCCCAAAATGGACACACATTTTAAGAAAGGAAAAAATTATTAAAACTGTAATACTCAATATATACCAATAACAAAATATGAATACAAGTCGTGTGTATGCATTTTTTGGTACCCCCGGTATATATAATGGAATATTACTCAGCCATACACAAAGATGAAATACTGCCATTTGTGACAACATGGATAGATCTTGAGGTTATCATGCTGAGCAAAATAATTCAAACAGAAAAAGTCGAGAACTATATGACTTCACTCATATAAAACTGAAAACAACAAACAAATAAACAAGACAGACAGACAGACAAAGAAACAAAAATTCACACACAGACAACAGTTTAGTGGTTACCAGAGGGTAAGGGAATGGGTGGTAGATGAGGGTAAAGGGGGTCAAATATACAGTGATAGAAGGAGAACTGACTCTGGGTGGTGAACACACAGTGCGATATATAGATGATGTATTACAGAAATGTACATTTGAAACCTATATAATTTTCCTAACCAATGTCACCTCAATACATTTAATAACAAAATTTCTTTATATATATACTCAAGGCAATAGTTGATGTTTATTATTGAAATAGTAACAAAACTCAAGATACTTGCTACAACTGCTTGCTACTACTATCATGTTTATATTTCAGAATCTTGCAGTCTTAATAAAGCTAATTAACCATTATGTCTTATAAAAGCACGTTCAACAAATTTTGTATGATAGGTAAATGTTTTATAATCTCTGCATCGTAAAATAAACACAATAAAATTTTTTATATGAAGGGATAAAGCTACACCACATGAAAAAACATGTGATTCAGACTATATTACACACACATATATACAATCACATATATACACAAACAACAAACAATGAGCACTAGTTGTATTAAAACACATTTGGGTAGAAAAATTCTAGGTGTTATGTAATATGTAGATTATTAAAAGCTTTAAAAATAATTTATCAAGTTTTTAGTTAGACTAGTAAAAATATCCAATGCTCAAACAAGAATAATTTTAAAGAATTTATAGAGCTAAGTCTAACTTTCCTCCTAATACAGTATATTAACCATATATAAATGATAGCTATGATAAACTAAAGTAGTCACTGCTACTAGCAGTAAAACAAGTATTTGTAATTTTTCCCCATGGTGAGAAAAATGTCTCATAAAGTACTATTTTTACCTAGAGGTGGGAGTGGAAGAAGGAAATGAAGAATTCACTACATATATTCTTACCAGGACTAAGGCCAAGTTCTCTCATTAAATCAGGGTTACAAGCACAGAATCTATGTGAAAACTTTGTTATAAGAGTTTCAAGATATTCCCCACGCTCTTCAGGGGCATGGATATGACGAAAAAATTCTCTCAGTGCATTGGGTAAGAATTGATTTCTAAAATTATGCAGTGTTACAAGGTCATCCAAGACATCTCTCCTATTAGAAAAAGAAAAACACACAGGTTTAGTTAACTTTTCTCTATTAATTGTCATTTTTTGGGTAAAAACACTTTATTATTGATTACCAGATCAGCTAATCCTATAAAGTACACATAATTCTTAAAATAAGAAAAACCCCAAATATGATTATGTAAGGAATTAAACAATTTAAAAATATTTCATGAATAGAATAAACAAGATGAAACTAGTAATTCTAATTATAAAATGAAAATAATGAACTTTTCAGTATAAAGAAGGGCACCTTCTTTTTAAATGACTTGGCTAAATTCAAATAAGAAACAGAATTCTTTTTTTTTTTAATTGTGAAAATGAGTCTTTACTTTCCATACCAATCCACATCACCAGAGTTGACTGTTTATGCAGACTTTTAAAAATATCTACATATACTATATAATGTTCTAGAATTTTCTTTTGCTTATTTCACATAGTATATTGTGAACACCTTTCTATGTCTTTATACAAAGATCTAACTCATCATTCTTTTTAATGGCTTCACAGTATTCCATCTTACGGGTGTAATAATTTTAATGATACACATAAAGGTTATTTATAATTATATAAATATTTATGAATGTGTGTGTGTGTGTGTGTGTGTGTGTGTGTGTGTGTAATCAACAGCATTCTAACAAATGGTCATACTTTGTTATAAATGCTTCAATCCTTACTAAACTAAACCATGATTATATGATTATAATCTTTAATTTCTACCAGTTGCTTATAGAAGGGAGAGGTAAACTGTAGCTAGTGGAGCAAATATGGCCCACTGCTTGCTTTTGTAAATAAAGTTTTATTAGGACACAGACATTCTCATTTGTTTATGACTGTCTATAAACAAATAGACAGACTTGAATGACAGACAAATAGACTACTTGAATGACACAATGGCAGAGTTATAAATAGCTGTCAAAAGATCATACAGCCTGTAAACCCTAAAATATTTACAGAAAGATCTGGTTCTTTATAGTAAAACTGCTGATTCCTAGGTACCCAGCATATAAAGATAAAAAGACTTAATGACACCATCTTTATGTAAGAGATTTCCTTGAATAACCAGTATGTTACACTGTAAATTCCTTAAAAACAGGGATTATGTTTTAATCAACTGCATACTCCTACTCTCTAGCAAAGTTCCTAGAATATGAACACAGATTGCTGTTGAAAAATCCTGAGAAATAAGAAAGACTGAAAATTATAATAAAAAGGCAAACACATTTTTAAGCCATTCATTAAATTAGTATGAAAGCAATAATTTAAAAAATGGTAGTTCAGTAATGTCACATCAAAATGTTGTCCCAATACTTTCATGTCCATTGATAACCATAATTAAACTACAAATGAATGACAATCAAGTCAGAACAGCATACAAGGCATCATGTCTATCTGTGTAAAACATACTATTAAATGACACATTTCCAGAATTTTCAAAGTTCTACATGACATTTTTGTGTAATATCTATATACAAATACACACATATCTCCAGGATTTGTGAGTTTATAATTACAATTTGTCTATTTGTTTTTTATATGGAGAATTTCAGAATTCAGAACCTTTAGTTACCCAAACACTTAGATTTTATGGCTAGTTATTAAGAAAAAGGGCTTGCAGCTTCCTCAAAAAGATTTGGTTTTGGTTTGCTATTACAAAGACGTTGGGCTTCCATTTTGCATGTGTGTGTGGGGTTTTTTTTAAACTTCTATAATAGTAACTTCATTACCAGCAAATTAAAGCTCGCAAAAAAATAATAATAATAATTTGTAAATACAGGAATCCTTTCCCTGTCTTTACTCAATTTTGCAACTAGATTAAGTGCTATGTAGTATAGTTTTTAAAGTAAAAATTATGTCCTTAAAGGCATTACTAATGAAAACTCAAATTTTTTTTTACCTTTCATCAAGATAGATTCTTAGTTTTTTCCAATTTAGTGTTCTTGTACAGAAGATAAACTTTGCTATTTCCTTTGGTGAATCATCTAGGATACCCTTGGACATAAAGTAGTTCACTCCCTAAGACAGAAAGACAAATCTCATAAATAAAATCAGTTTTTATTTATAAATTTAACAATTAGGCAACAGCAGAACAATAGCCATAAATTCTTTCCAGCATTAATAGACTTTTTATAGCTTTAACATGCAAAATACAAGCTAGAACTTGAACTGAAACTATTATTTGTAGTTGATAGTTTACATGCAATGAAAAGTAGGAAATTCAAAGTTAAGACTCCTAAAGAAATCCTACTTCAAATTTCTAATTCATGGCAGTTAAAACTATGCAGAAATAACGCCTAAATGGGAGGCAGGAGTTGGAGAGTGGAGGGAGAAACTACTATATAGACATTAAAATAAGCCTTACAACAAATATTCCTGCTGCCTAACAGAAACATGATTTCTTAAAGCTCAGATACACATTCTAATACACTTTTCAAGGAAAGAAGTTATTGAGAAAAAAAGACTCTCCAAATGAAAGACTAACAACTTTATTCTGAAAAAAATAATTAAATTATTCAACTTAAAGTGGGCACAATTCCTGGCCAGTTTATGGGTTGTACATACTCTGGCTTTAAGCATTGCTATATTCTACAAGAATTTAGCTCCAAATACACATTGAGGCAAAACATGAGACAAAACAATTTCAATGTTTTTCATAGGATTTATCTTTGAATTTCCTTTTTTCTGCATGCAAAGTTTTCCAGAGAAGCACTACCCATAAATTTGTACCTACTTTAGATTTAAATCAACAACAAAACATCAACAAAAAAATCAAACACTGAAACCAATGTTTTCTCATGTATATGAAGGTCACATTCAAATAAATGCCTTACGTGGATTTGAATGTGCAGTTATTGAAATAAAGGGCAGGTGTGTTTATTTCAACTCACAGTTATCCAGATAAATGCATTCCCATGAATGCTTATGTCTGGATAATAGCACACTGTGTGCAGTTAATTGGTAAAGAAAATGACATATTATATACATCCAACAAACTGTTTTCACACATAAATTCCTTTAGCATTTCTTCCCTTTACAAACACTTACATAGTACTCAGAAATATTGCACACATTAAGAATTCAAAAAAGTTGTAAGAATTTTTATAAAAGACTCTTAAAACTCTCTCATAAAATTTTTATATTAAAAAAATTTTAAAAGCAATTTGGTACCATGAGGTAATGCTTTTGAAAGGTTATAATTATCTGTAAGTTGTATTTCAAAGATAAGATATTTTATAGAAAATTGTATGAGCCATCAGGATAACATCCTAATAGCAGTGTTATCAAATGCTCATGTGAATTTTAATCACACAAAAGCAATCCTAAAGCGCTGATTTTAAAAATGTATGTAAAGAACAGAATGTGATATCATGAAACTTCTTGTCAACTCAATTGTAAGCTGTATTTCAGGTTGCATCCTGGATATCAGGCTAGAAAATGTAACATGATCAAGATGGAGAGCCAAAGAGCTTGTTTGGAATGAGGCTCTCAGCAGCTGTCTGAGGGGGGCAGGGACTAGAGCTATAGGAATGCTTGTTCCATCCTTTCCTCCATTTGTTTGAATAATCGAGAGTTGACTGTATATTTAACTGGTCTACTCAGCAAAAATTAAGTCAGGTTTGATTTTTTCTAAAATTCCTGCCTTTAAAAGAATGACAATATATCAGAAGTGCTTAATTTTAATCCAAGTGATTCAAAAACAAAGGGGTGTCAATTAAATATTATATAATAGGTTCTTTATTCACACTTACTTATAAATCAATATTTAAGAGATATGAGACTAATTCTAATTGACTTTTTAAAAATTATATAATATAAAAACCATAAATATGATACATTAAATAGTACGTAAATCTCTAATTACATGATATATGCCATTTTAATATCATTTGATGCTCCTTGGTTATAAATGAACATTAATACTTGCATCATGTAAGTATTATAAAAGTACACTGTTGGCCATTCTCTTTTTTTTATGGAATACATGTTTTGAGAATTTAGTATCTAACCTAACTTGTCCAGGCTTGAACATGTGGAAAAGCAATAGAAATGTAAAGCAAATAATCTATTCTAAAAACATGAAGAAAACCTCATACGCTACACTTAAGAAAACAAAGAACAGTGGTTAATATGCTGGCTATCAAACCAAGGAATAATCAAAAATGAAAGATAAAGATAATGGATGTTTCTGGCTTAGATGCAGAAAGAAATGACTGACAGAAAAAAATCCCAGCTTAGAGAGGTTATGCATTGAGTTGAAGAAAACAGCAATGTGTTTGGTCTCAGAAATGTTGAATTTCAGGTGATGATAGATACAATTCGAAAGGCACATGTAATCAGATAAAAAGAAAAAAGTGAGGATTAAAGGTACAGATTAAGGATCTCGAATAAGAATCAGTAAGGGAGCAGTAAGGAAGAGGACAGGCATAGAATATTGCCCCCTGAGGCTAGGAGCCTTCTAAATTTAAAGAAAAGCAGACAATGCAATTACAGAATATAGTTGAAGGAGCATAATTTTCAGGAGAGGGAGGAAATCATGGCTCTGCCTCTTACTGATGATCTGAACATAAACAATTTACTCAACCTTTTTAAGCCTTAATATTCTAATCAGTAAAAATCTTAGAAGGCTACTGTGAAGATACAAAAGTGCCTAGCATAGAACATAGCTAGTTTCCTGTGTCTTTTAGATAGCTCAAGGAGACAAAAATGGGAAAAGAGGACACTGGATTTGATGATTGGGAGAAAAACAAATAGTGACTTTCCAGAGGTCTCTTTCCAGAGAGTCATGGGGACTCACAAATCCATGCAGAAAGCTAAGGAAAGAGCTCAAGGTAAGGAAACTGAGCATAGACTACTCAACTGAAAAATGTATTAGTACCAAGGAGGAAAAAAATGGCAAAATTAACGGGCAAAAAGATAAAATAAATTTTTTCCCAACATAATTTTGACTTGTGCATGTCAGAAAACAAAAGAAAGAACATCAATGGAGAGAGAAAAAGACTGAAGTGCAAGAGAAAGAGGAGATAATGTGAGCAGCAAGGTAGAGAAAAGGGGAGCAGGGAAGGTGAGTTTATAGTGCTTTCTAAGCCTGGAGAGCAGGACAGCACTAATGGTTCAGAGACAGGTGTGTTAAGAGAGTGATAAAAGTAGAAAGCAGAGTGCACGTTGACTTTCTCCTTAGGACACACTATCTAGACTCTAGATTCTGGAGAGTTGGAAAAGAGAGCAAAGAAGTTGGATCTTCAAGCAAAATGGTAAAGATTTCTATCTTTCATAAGGAATCCACAAGGAATAAACAAAAGGAGTGCCAAGCAGCAATGAGAACCCAGGTGAAGTTATTGTGAATTCATCCCATTTCAGGTTAAGGTTTTCTTTATCAGAACAGATATTTTCAGTGACTCAAGAAAATAAAATCAAGAAATTTTGTAAAGTACTTTCCATAGAGTGTGCCACTAAAATCTGTTATGCAAATGAGAGAACCAAGATTTATACAATCAAATCAGAGTGCTGAGCTGTTCTGATGTAATTTGTGTTTGTAAGGTGACAAACACATAATTAAAAAAAAACATAAACAAATAGCTAAAACTAATATTAAAAAGGAATTTAGAATGAAGAAAAAGATGTGTTGGAGAGTCACCTATATAACGCATCCCTCTGTTTATTAATTCCTGTAAGAATGGCTCTTTCCACAGAATTCATGTTTTACGATATAGCTACTTTGTTTCCTTCTATTACATAAGTACCCATGTTTTCCTCCCTTCTTTTAATAAAGCTTATTTAAAAAGAAATCAAACCACTCTTATCCAGTGTGCCTCAAAAGCAAAATCTACCATACATATGTTCAGAACCAGAAAATATATATGTGGGAACATAGTGAACTCTAGAAAACTAGGTATACAAAGCCAAATGGAAAAGTGCAGAATGTTGCTATCAACCTAAAACTACTCTAAAAAAAAAATTAAAGTCTTAATTAAAAACAAAAAGTGCTGACTGTTGGTACTCAAAGTACTGGCTATTGGCACAAGAACTTGGTAAAAATATTGTGTAACACTTTGTCAATAAAATATATCACTAATAAAACAAAGCTGTGGCATACTAGGTTGTATCCTTAATTTGTTTTCCTAAAGAACAGCTTAGAAAATAAATTTAGTAAAAATTTTGATATAGCTAGTTTTGTTCAAATTTGCCATTGTATACAATGTAAAAATACAGTACTGTGGCTACTATTTTTCAGGTAGTAAACCTGTTTATACTAGCACTATATAATAGAAAGCAAACTGGACACTGTATATAATTTTCTTTTTAAAAGGAAAATTGAAGACTTTTAAAATAACAAGCCTTAAATGTTAACAATATTTATAAAACAAAACAGTTCAATCTGTATTTCTAATTTTTCTTTCAATAATGAGACTACTATATTAATATTCAAGCATACATTTTAACCACAGTGAAATGAACAACTGAATGTAACAATTTCACACCACAAGTAATGTAAAAATTAGAATAACAATATGTTATGAAAATTTTTACTTTCTTAATTATTTCTAATAAATAATCAGCACATCAGAGGACAGCCCTCCACAGATCACATGGGAATGCTTTCAGAATTGCAATGAAAAATTTTAAATCTATTAATTTTTATTCAGTCTAGCAGTTCTCATTCTCCCTATTTAATCATAGAACATGTGCTCTATAGTTAAGGAAAATAAACCACATAGAACTTGAAGAGGTATAATTCATCTAGGGACATGTAATCAGCAAATAAAAATCAACACCTTGGTTTTTAGCTGAAGCGAAATAAATGCAGAAGATTTCTAAATGGTTAAGTTTAAGACTAGGTATCTATTATTTTATCCTGTCATTTAATTTCTCTACCTACTAACTTTTGTCATATTTCTTCCCTTCTTTAAGTTTTCAAGCCTCGCTCCTACGTATAACACCAACTTTATCACTTATTTCAGAAATGTCACACAATCCTTTTATTCATGGTAATTTAAGCTACTCATACATATAATTGTTATTCTCAACCTAGTCACTAGATTCAAAGATGACAGTAAAAACTATGTCCTGGTCTTTAAAGTTATCCTATGTAGAAACATTATTTTATAAGAGTAATAAGTAATGTTTTCCTTTTATTGAGGTACTCATAACTAGGCTATTCATTGGAAGGCTCTGTGTGACTTATAACTCAGAGGAAAAGGGGTAATGAGGTTTGGGAAATAAATGGGAAGGTAAATTTGATCTCAGCTGGAAATCTGTGCTCCAGGTTCAAGTCTTGTGTCTTCTCCAGGAAGAAGAGAGAGCACACATGGTCCATACCGTGGGAGAAGTGACAACTGTGAAGAGAAAAGAGCGTGCCAATATCCAGTGGCCAGTTCCCTCTAATTCAGTTACTGAAATTGTTCAGAACATCACATATTCTCTGGAGGATAGTAAAGAGTCATACGTTCAGTTTTGAGTATGGAATATAGAATGAAATTAGTTTATTTATGTACCTTGTTTGAATTGACAAGGATTTCAGTTTGCAAGAGTGATTTATGAACTCTATAGTACATTAAGCGCACAATGCTCAGGAATTGCTGAAAAGTCACATATACACCCTAAATTACTTGTAGCCAGAAAATGTCAATAGGAAATCTCACATAAAGGAGGGCGAGTTCAAAGAAAATCAAAAGAAAAATGGAAAATCCCCTCTAATGGAATCCAAGAAAAACAGAAAAGAGGTGTCAGACAGATCTTTCTACTTCTTTTTCATGAGCGAGAAAGCAATATATAGACAAAATAATATACACCTCAGTATCTAAGGTTTTAGATAACAACAAAAAATCCTATTAACTAGTTCTAACAGTCCCCAAAGGGTCACACCCATGATTGGCATAGAGCAACATAAGGTAATGAATATGAAGGTACTTCCTAATTGATAAATTACTACTAATAATTAAATACAGCAATCATTATTGTAATTATTATTGACAAGGTTGCTGGTAGCTGAGGTAAGCTTCTTAAAAAAGTCCCTTCTATCTCTAATACGTCTGTAAATTAGAAAAAGAAAGCATTCTAATCAAAATATGGAGATGATGCTCCATTAGGTTAAGGTATAATAAGAAAGTGACACATTTGAACACCAATACTAGCTAATTTAAAATTGCTACTGTATAAAAATCACACACAAAAATTGCATTTGCAATGTGTGTGTGTGTGTGTGTGTGTATAACTATATATAACTATATATATATATAACTATATATATATATATAACTATATATATATATATATATATATATATAACTATTTAAATGATGAACACTGCTTAAAGTTTTATCATATTATCCAGATTCTAATATGTACATTCATAAATACATTTAAGGCTGGCCGAGTGGCTCAGTTGGTTAAGAGCTCGCTCAAGCGTGCGAGCCCTGAGCAACAGTGGTTCAAGTCCCGGCCCGAGCTGAACTGCCGCTGAGCTGCCTACAAGTGGCAGGACAGCTCAGCTAAAAAAACAAAAAAAAAAACCAAAAAAAAATTTACCATAAATATATTTTAACAACTCTAAAACAATTTTGAAATAAACACTTAAAAAACCCCCTCAAATCTTAATAGCAGACAAGCAAAGAAACAAGTTGGGATTTAAATGGTAGTTTCACTGCCAGCACATGTGTATATTTATTCATGCAATTAAAGTATCTCCAACCTACCACCATTTCAGCCAAGATACATGTTTAATTTGAACATAATTTTGGACCCCTAATTATTGCTTAAAATGTCTGCAAAAAGATTAAATTAAGCAGCACCACTGAGACAAAAATTTACTGTATATGCAGAAGATTGTTCATCACATGCCAGGAAATGAAACGAAAGGCAAAGAGTATCACCATCTAGAGTAGGAGATGTTGGTGTGACAATACATGCTTCCTGAAGGATCGATACTAGGTGTCGAATATTTATCTTCTAGAATCCAAAAATTCCAGCAGAGGAAGAAACCCAAAGGCTCTTGGTAGCATAAGTTGTTGCAGCTGACCTTTAGTATACATTTAAAGCTACATTTTGGTGAGCACTTAGAAGCACTAAACATTTCACTTAATCTTCAAAACACCAAAATGATAATAGGTACTATTATTTCCCCATTTTATAGATGGGGAAATTGAAGCACAGTTTAAATCATTTGCTCAAGGTCAAAGTCATATAACTAGCAAATGGAGAGATAATTAATATTTGTTGAAGAGTTTATCTATACAAAAGTTCCAGGTGACTTTCAAGAGAACCTTAAACTTTTAAAGATTATATAATTCAGCTAAAGGGGAAAAAAGAAAATAATAAAATAACAACAACAAAAACTGATGAGTTGGACCAAAACTCAAGTATACTGAGAAATGCCTTAAATTATAAACTCTCAAAGGTCAGAGTCACCAGTCCAAATAATAAAAACCAACATGGCATTATGATGGTAGATTTAACTGCTAATGGCCGAAATTGGTTCACAAAGGTCTTAAGACTTTGATTATAAAGAAAGTGTCTCTAAATGATATGAAAGAAGAAAATTATATAATCATGGATAAATGTTGGTTTAAAAATTTGCATTTGATGTAGTGTTTTCCTTCATATTCCCATATTTCAAAAGCTGCAATTAAATTGATGGATACTGTAAAACTGATGACATTCAAGAATTGAGAAAATATTGTCCTTTAGATTTCTGATAAAACACTTATATTTTGAAATGACATCTGCTGTGACATTGTAGCGGCAACTCCTAAATTCAGGAAAGACATGCTGGAGAGACAGTTACCTTGGACATTAAAGCTGAGAACTTAAATCTGGAAAGTGATGTCAAATTTCACTGAGACTAGTCAAATCAGATAAGGAAGAACATTTTAGAGGTGTCAAGGTGGTCAAATAGGGTATTATAAGGAAATAAAAGCAAACCGACTTTTCTTTGAAATGTACTTAAAATATTAATACAATATTACAAAGCCTCTAGTACATTTATCTAAAATGGGTAACAAAATTCAAACAAAGAAGGAAAAAATCTTGCTCATTTTAGCATTTCAGTTTTACATTTGCAGTATGAGTGTTATGGTGCTAAAGTATTCTAATGAAAATGTTCTAATTTTATTCTTTCCTCTAGTTCAAAGTCCTAGATCACTACATCGTCCATGAATTTCAGTTTAGCTCTACCCAGTCAGTTCACACCAAATGCGCTAAAAAATTAGTATCTCCTATGGCACACTGAGGAAGACAAAAGCAAAATGTATGAGGTAGTTTGACTGATGAATAAACTAGGCCTAAATCTTTGTTTCAATTAGACTAAGGCTGTAAAAGGGCCTGGGAAATCTGATTGTGTTCGAAGCTTCTGAAAGATTCACTCTGAGTCTACAAACATCCTTCTGTGGACTGATTCTAAACTACATGCTAGAGGGCCGGCCAAGTGGCGTGATGGTTAAGAACTGGCTTGGGACGCCAGAGGGCCCCGGTTCGGATCCAAAATATGAGGGCCAGTGACACTGCCCTCTACAGCTAAGATGCTGAACAACAGTTCAACCTGGAGCTGGGCTGCAGTGAGTTGCTGGCAACGGCGTAGGCTGCAGTCCCTGTGGCAGTGGGTTGCCATGGGCTACCGTAGGTAGCCAGCAGCCTGCGTGAGTGGCCAGCAGCCGCAGTGAGCGGCGGTCCAGAAGCCAGCGATTGATCTGCCTCGCCCGGGAAGAGCGCAATGATGGTGCCAACTTGGGCCAGTGAAGCAGCGTCCTCCACAACTAGATTGAAGAACAAAACGACAGNACAACTAGATTGAAGAACAAAACGACAGCAACTTGTCTGTTCCCCTTCCCCCAATTCCCCAGCACTGTTCCCATCCCCCCAATTACCCAATAAAAATCTTAAAAAATAAATACATAAACTACATGCTAGAAATGACTCTTGGAGACTAGAGGGGGAGAGAGGGTGGCTGTGACATAGTATGGTCTGGGCAAGAATGTAAAATCAAATTAAATAAAAATAAGTAAAATAAATCTTTATCTTAATAACACTGGATAAAATTGCATTCTTAACCAT
Organism: Hipposideros armiger; assembly: GCF_001890085.2. Taxonomy (NCBI): domain Eukaryota; kingdom Metazoa; phylum Chordata; class Mammalia; order Chiroptera; family Hipposideridae; genus Hipposideros; species Hipposideros armiger. The sequence goes on along the minus strand of NW_017731377.1, from coordinate 4,577,453 downwards.
AAAATCAACACATGATGGCTGAGATAGAAAAGAGGCAGATGGATAGATACAAGATACACACATACATACCCATACACACACACCATGTTGCTCTCAAATAAGTGAATAACTTGACTAGTTGTAACCAGATTGAAGGGATTAATTTATCTAGTCAGAGGATAATATGTGTAGTCTGAGAGGCATAGTTTTGCACTTTGACTCTAATACTGATCGAAGGAAAGGTACTTTGCCAATGACCCTGAGCATTTTAGCTCTTCGTGGTAAACAGGAGGAGCTCTATTTGGTGGGGGATTCTTCTCACTGTCAACTAGCTCCTTTTGCTCTGATTAAATTCTCATCAACAAATCTGGGGATAAAATTAATTAATCTGCTAATGAGAAATAGTAATGTTTACTTTTTAAAACATTTTTTATTCATTTATTAAATGTATTGGGTGACACTGGTTAGTAAAATTATAAAGGTTTCAAGTGCACACCTCTACAATACATCATCCATACAAGCAATGTTTATTTTTATAAAAATAACGTGTTCAGGGTTATATATCAAACTCCTATGAGTTTGGGTAATAGCAGTAATAGTAATGATGATGATGATACAGCATTAGGGTGTTTTTTACTGCAAACAACAGGAACCCCAAAGGAAAGGGATTTATTATCCAAGGTTGTTAGGCTCACATATGGTATCATGGACCCATTCTTTCTTTCCAATGTGCCATTATCACTATGTTGTTAATATCCTCATAGCAACAGGTGTTTCTGTCATTACATCCTAATAAACCAATACCCAGAAGTGTGCATGTACATGTGTATACACACACACACACACACACACACACACACACACACACACAGAGTACTACTTCCTTTTCTCTTTTTAAAACCTAAACAATCCTTCTCCATGCAATCTCCTCCAATTTCACAGGTCAGAACTGGATTACATGGATGTCATGGAAGCCAAGGGGAAGAGAATTAACATTATTAGCTGGGAATAATCTATATTCAACTCTCGACGCTAGAAATGGAATCAGCCTCTCAGCTGCTTTATAGTGACAAATCTAAGGGATGGGATTTAAATGTTGCCTATATAGGGCTACTATGACTGTTTTGTGGAAATTACTTTTACTATAGGATATAGTGGTATTAGAAGTAACTCTAAGAGATATCCTGAGTTTCACCTATATCCTTTTATTTTTCCCCACTGTGTGGCAGTAACTATTTCCTTCTGGTAATTAGGTTTAATCACCTCAACCACACCATAATTACCTACCTTCATACCCTTTTGTTTTGTTTTGTTTTGGTCTGTTTTTCCAGTGGCAGGGGGACCTAAAATGGCAAGAAGGTAGTGTCACAGCCAATGTGAATTGTTGTGCCTCCGGTGTCAATATTCCCCCTTTGGGTATTAAGGCCTCTACATCAGCAGAGCCCAGAAATAAGGGAAGCAGAATCACAGATTTTGCAAGTGGCTCACCAGTAAAAATAGTGTTGCAGATGTTCGGATGCCTGCCCAAAGGCCATTTTGCTCTTTTCATTGCTTCTAGCATCTCAGCCAGTTACAAATCATGTTAAGTTTAGTCATTGATGCAATCCTTTCTATTTTGTTCTCTGTTGTTCTCTGGTGATCACTTGATTCAGTTCTGTTCATAAGAAATGAGCATGAGTATACTGAAGGTCCCTGAAAAAGACTTTTTTCTCCCTAATACGCATAAGGTGTTTGAGGAGTTCCTTTGTCTGCCCTCTCTGTGCTGAGGATACTTTCATAATAGAAAGTGGTATTTTGAGCAGGGGGTAACCATGTTGTTATCAGGAAAGGACAAAAGTGCACACATTGAGAGTCCATGACCGTATCACTGAGATAACCCTGGGGTACCCATCTCTGAGTGTCATTTGGAGTAAATAAATGTATATGGTTTAAGCCATTATTAGTTAGGTTCTCTGTTCCTTTGAGCCCCCAAACCCTAGCTGATACATACAGGGAAGAGTGGCTACTGCAGGTAGCAGATCATAAAATGTGGTACTGGCTGAATGGAGCAGCAAAGGGAAGGGTGGTGAGACCCAACAATTCCTAGGTATATTCTAGGTATAGTTTGTAACATAAGCTAAGAATTTAGGAATTCTAGTTTCCTTTTCTTTCTTTATGCTATCAAGCATTATTCAAAGTACATCCATCTTACTGTCAACACAATTCAGGTTTTACTACCTATAACGTAAGTTTATTCCTGAGATACTGATCCACTTTCAGCGGAAAGATAAAAGTCCAATTTCTAGAAATAAGGATAAAACCTCAAAAGGCAGTACATTTGCTAAATTAAAAAGCATTTTTAGTGGCCTGTCAACCTTCACTGGAAATACCCCTGTGTTGCAGGATATATTAAGATTTAATAGAGTAAGTGTAGAGCAGAATATAATGATGAATGGTCTGTTGCAAACTATTTGACATTGATACACATATCCATGTCTGCAGGCAGTTACAGGAATTCAATATTGCTATCATGTTGTTCTACCTTTGTTTTCCAAACCAACACTTTCCTTATCATATTAGATAACAAACAAAATATAGACCATGGACAAATCGCTCAGTTTGTCAAGACTCAACTCTCAATGTTAATTACAAAACAAAACAAAACAAAACTATCAGACTAAAGGAAAAAGAACACATAATTATAGATCCATAGACTTTCAATAAGAAAAGATTACAGGTAAAATAAACATCAGATAGCTGTCAGTGAATCACATGGTATTTCAATCATTCAATCTAGGTGTCTTTCTATTTACATATACATATTATTTACACATAGTAAGATTACAGATAATCTATACTAGCATATTTGAGAATGTGTTCCCTGGAATATTATTTTAACCCCCCTCACCTCTCAAAAGATGCTATGTCATACAAGCTTGGATAACACTGCAACAACATCCTCCTCTTGGATTCTTACAATGTGCATCAATGTATTAGGGGCTTTGAAAAGTTATTCTGTAAATGAGCCAACTAATCATACCTAATGTGGTCAAATTTATTAGACTTGGGAACCCCTCTGACTGTGTTCATTATCCTGTGGAATAATTATTCCAAAGAATACATTTGGGAAATGCTTATCTGTACATTCTGATGATACCAATTTTTCTATCTCTAGCAATAAAAATAAAAGTTACTTTTCATCACTGTTGCTATGCAGTAATAGTAATGAATATTTTGCTGCTGTATGTTGAAGCAAAATGTTAGTAAGATTTAATATCTGAGATATTATTCATAAGGATTGAGTATAAATGCCTGAGTTCCTTTCTATAATGGAGAACTACAAATTTCCTGTTTATATTCTAGCTGGTCCAACAACAAAAAGAATATGTTATCTTGAAAATAATTTGCATCTGCATTTCCATCTAAAACATGTACACAGCCCAAATTTAAAATATTTCCCATAACAGATTCTATCCCAGATCAATCTAATAAAATCCATACAAATGTATGCATGTGGGTCTTTTTGTATGGACACAGGAAAAATGTGCTTATATAGTTAAAAAAAAAAAGACTTCTTTTACCTGACTCCAGTGAGGACATCATTTTAAAAAGCTTTTAAAAACCGTATTTACACAAACAAAAATAAAACTATAATAAAATTAAACCATGTTCACTATCAACTTTTCTGACTCTAAATTTAAAAATAACTATGTCAAGAAAATATTTAATACTAAGTGGAGCACAAGGAACATAGCTTAATGGATGATCGGTAAAATTGCTTTATTATAATACTGCTCGTGGAATAAAATCAACACACGTAACTTGTACATGCAGGGGAAATACAGCCTAATGAAACATGGTTTTTAGCACATTCCTTTACTAGAATGTGGTCACCTGCCACGAAGTACACAAGCTCATGCACAGGTCAAGACTTTACATACAGCTGAGATCACAATGTCATGCATATAACAACAGCGTGCTAGATAATCGTACCACAAACTGTGCAGATGTTCTCCCCCACCCCATGAGCCACTGCCAGCAGTTGCTATGGAGTTTGGTTACCCATATCCGTGACATGAACGAGGTCCTTTGGAGAATCTTGTTCCCTGTGGCTGCAAGTATTCTTATTTTTATAATATTTTAATGATGCTTGCTATCAAAATGTTAAGTACAGAACTAGAAGTTATGAAAAAAGTAGGCTTTTTACAATACTGAACAATTATAAACATCTCAGATACAATAAACACCACTTACATTTAAACATAGCATTAAAACTAATCCACTTCTCAGCCTTAAATTGACCCAAAATAACATATCTGATGACAGTGCTCCAGTGAGGAGAAAAAAACAAATCAATCTCCAAAAAGTACTTACTGATTTCTAGCACTTAAAAAATGCACCAATAGTCATTCTAAGACCTGGCTGAAGTATGACTCATACAGAGAAGTTCTACATAAAAACATCTATTAGAATATCTCTCAGTCACGACTTCAATTTTGAAGGCTTGACTTGGATAAACAACCAAATTGACATTGATTATTTATATTAGTCAATGAAAGAAAGTATAGCATATAGTCATTAAAATACTTCCCCTCATTTCTCTGCACCTACACTGTATCTCAATATCCTTCTTTGCCTATTTATATCCTAAGTTCATTCTGGTAAAGTTCTATTCTGCTATTCGGTGACACCTCCTAAGTTACTGATGTTCATAAAAGCATAGAATCAGAATCCTGGAACCACAAGTCACTTTGAATGGTTCAGCTCTATGCCTCTTGGCAGCGCTATATGCTCCTTTCAGGACAGTGAATTCAATACTTCTGGAATGCTCCAGGATATCTTTAAATCAGGCCAGGGAGTGAAGAAAAAGCAAATACAGCCAACTCTCAATAACAATGGGAGGTAGGATGGATATGTAATTCTGAAGATCTAAAAATCTTATTTTAATTAATAACTTCAATCCCCTTGCTTAGCACACATTTGACTTAAAAATTTTTAAAAACTTTTGTTAGATAAAAAGAAGACTTTAACTTTACCTCTTTTCTCTGCCCCCACTCCAAATACTCTAGAGGAGGTATAACAAGAACCTATAGTCTGACATATGTAGCTGCAAAGATGGAAACATATTTCGATATCTAGCTTTTCCAATTTAGACATTTCAAGCTATCAATATTATATTATAGTATATGAGGGCCTATCTACATTTTCATCTTTGCATAAAAATAATGGCTTTATAATTTGTTTAAAAATTGGTATTCCTTTAGCAAGAAATGACTACTTACCATAATCAATATCAGCAGCTGCATCCAACTTTTCTGACTTTGTAAATCTACAACTCAGTACTTACCAAGTTAAATCTTCCTTAGAATGTAATGTTTGCAAGTGATATGGATTGAAGATGACAGTTTTACTCAACATCAGTATAATTAATGACAGGAGCCAGTATGCCTTGCTAAGTTGAGCATAATATGACTGGGGTTTGTAATAGCTGCCTTTCCTGATTCTTATGTATTTGAGTAAAACATTGCATTATTCTATTTCAGTTCTTCTCCAGTAATCATCATTCAATTAACTCAAAAGATTGATGCAAAATATATTTCTCATTATCAAAGTTTGTCATATGAACTTGTTAACAACAAGGAATGTCTAATTCTGATAAACAAGAATAATGAAGTCCCTGAAACCATTTCATTCGTCAAATAAATACACAAGTGTAGCTTAATCTCTTGTACAGAGTAGGTATGCCATAGTGCAAGGTCAAAAACATGACATGCTTACTGAGTATGCTATATATTTAGAAGGAAGAGAACTTAGATTTGATCAAAAATAATGTAAAAACAAGTGTATTTTATGATAAAGGAATGCATCAGAAAAAATTTGTAATAAAGTGACAAGTTACAAGACTTAAATTTAGGATAGTTTATCCCTTCATTTGTCTTCTAAAGAATTATTGTTAATTTCTAAAAATTAGTATCATACTGGTTTCAAATATTTAATTTCAAATATATAATGTGTAGGTATGAGTAAGCCTTTGCAGTGGTGTTAGATTTCATTTTTCATTCATGTACAGAAAAATTTAACAAAGAAAAAAAATCGTATGTAACAAGCAAAAATCAATCTATCTTTAAAATGATGTCATTTGTATTATTATATGAGTATTTAAAAAATCAGTATGTCTGTTTAATATTCAAATATTTTGCATGGGAGAAACATTTCTTTAATCATAATGTAGCAGAAGTTAAAATATTTTTTTAAATATTTGACTGTATGATTTAAACAGTCCTTAATACCTCCACAATAAATGAAAAAAAAAGTTGGATTTTGAAAATTAAGTAAATTAAAATAATTGCCAGTTAAATATGTCCACAGAATAAACCCAGAAGTAACAGTTAAGTGTTGTATAATTTCCATTAGATTTCTAATAAATCTAGTAGATATTTAAACACCTATCTGAAAATTTGAAACTTTCCGGGAGATTTTAAAATGAGAATTGGGAAAATAAAGCCAGTGAAAGAACTGTCTTCACATTTTGTTCATTCTTACACATTATGTTAAGAAAGAGTTAAATAATTAATTATTAAGCAGTTATTCTTGCTTTGCCCCCTCTTCTTTTTTTCTGCTTATGTTTGTTGTCTTTACAAAAGAGAATTACATAATGCACACAAAATTATTCCATCTTATAACAGAATCTATAAGCAGTGTCTATGTCAACATGAAACTAGATTGTTAAAAGCATTATTTAGACAACATTTTGATGTGTTGCAAACCAGAACAACCTCTTTTGTGATTATCTGATAAAAGTGGCATCATTGCTAAATACCAACAATAAAACAGGAAGACAATGCTGCAGATAAAATTTGATGAACATATTTTATGCTCTCCTCTTATAGTGCAGCAATATCTCAATCAGGTCCAGTAGAGGACGGCACGTGTGTTATGGAAGCTGCCATACAAAGTGGGCAGCTAGAAAGATGAGAATATGACGTGGTAAGGTAAAAAGAAATGACTGCATCATACAGCAATAACTCAAAATACTGGGCTTCCTAGTGATTGAAAAGGCATGTTCAGTGACTTGTTATTTGCAAGTTTATTATATTGGAAGGCTGCAGCAAGACAGTAATAAAGTTCAAATGTTACAGATATTCAAGCTTTTCTCTTACCTCGTCTGGGTTGGCATTAAATGTGAGGCTCCCTTCATCCAGCTGCATGTACAATTTTCTAAAAGAAAACCCTATAGGTGGGTTCTTATTGTATATGGAACAGTGACCCCAAGTAGATTTACACAACCTATAAAAGATAAAATCAGACAAGAAAACATTACCACATTTAATTTCCCAAGTTAAACGTGTATACACATGATAAGATAATAACATGAAATGATACAAAATTAGATTTTACAGCTCTAGGTAGTGGTTCTCAACCTTCCTAATGCCACGACCCCTTAATATAGTTCCTCATGTTGTGGTGACCCCCAACCATAAAATTATTTTCGTTGCTACTCTATAACTGTAATTTTGCTACTGTTATGAATCATAATATAAATATCTTTTTGTTTTCCGATGGTCTTAGGCGACCCCTGTGAAAGGGTCGTTGGACCCCCAAAGGGGTCGCGACCCACAGGTTGAGAACCACTGCTCTAAAGTTTAAATGTTTAATTTTATATTTTTGTTCACTAGAGTATGATAGACAAATGCCTTCAATTTAGCAATTTTGATAGCACTTAGTAAATGTGAGTTACAAAGATTAATAAAATTTGTGAGTGCTATCTGAAGTTAAATAAAAACTAATAATAATGATGATGATAGCTAACATTACTGAGTGCTTACTAAATGCCAGGCACTATTTGAAGCATTGTCACAGCATTAACTTGCTTAATCTTTACAGCAATCCTATGATGTCGGTGCTATAGGTAAAGAAACACAGACATGATAAAAAAGTTGCCCATGGTTGTGCAGCAAATTTGTGTAGAGGCAGAATTTGAACCCAAGGGTCTTACTCTAGAGCTTGCAATCTTAACGAAGAAGCTAAGCAGATTAAGTAAACTACTTGCTCTATTGTGACATAAAACTGAATGGGGTTGGGGGAAGATTGTTGGGCAGGGAGACAACTTTGTTTTTTTTAAACTATATATATTAACAACAGGCAAACTAAATACAGAAATTGTAATGCTGTAACTCAATACATACATCAAAAGCTGTGACATTAAGCAAAGCTGTTTTTAAGATATTGCTTCTAAAACACTGGCTTTTTTACTATCACAGTGATACATGATTGTTTAAAAATTCTACAAAAAGTAAAATGCTAACAGTTCATATCTCAAAACGCATTCTCTCTGCAGATGGGGTCAGTTGTCTCAAACTCTGTACAGAGCCATTGCTACTGGTTATTATTTGAAAGCTGAAGATTTATCTTATTACAATGCCTAGAAATTCTGGAAATATACCACAGATCATGAAATATAAATGCATTACTCCAGAGACATTGAGAGTACTGAAATTATTTTTTGATACATTTTTTTAAATTTATTTTTTTATTGTTAGTTTCAGGTGTACAGAACAATACAATAGTCACCCTTTTCACCCTCACCAGGCAACAACCCCCTTCCCCCCATCCACCGCCCCCCACCCCCGATATCATGCCCATCCACCACAATTCCATTGAATCCGTTCCCGCTCTCCACTCCATGTCCCGAAACTATATGTACATTTTTTAATGACTGTCTCAAAATGGTCTGATTCTTGTGTGTGTTCAAAAACACCTACTTATAAACATGAAAGCAGTTTCACTTTCTGATATTCATTATTGATTTTTGGTTCAATCTTCCTTCTTTTCACTCATATATAGAAAAACAAGAAAAAGTTATTGTCTCAGCCTATAATGTAAAAAATTGTGATGACAATGGATAAAATATTTAATTGAATATGAGAATAACTTTTTAATAGTTCATTTGTATCCTTGCATTATTTTTACCAAATGAAATAATTGATTCTAAATCAGTTTAGTGCAGCATAAGGAATATAGACAATAATATTGTAATAAGTATGTATGTTGTCCAGTGGGTACTAGACTTATTGAGGGGATCACTTTGTAAGTTATATAAATGTCTAACCACACACGACGTTGTACACCTGAAACTAATATAATATTGAATGTCCACTGCAATTGGAAATACAAAAATATTTCTTAAAATCAGTAAGTTTAGTAACTTGTTTAGAAAGTTATCAACATTTTAATAGTCTCTTTAACCTAGTGCCATAGCTTTTGATTTTTATTACTAAGCAATAAAACCTCCCAACATTAGTTAAGTATTCAACACATCCAAAGTTAAAATAAAAACGAAGGCAGCATTTAATTTAAAATAGAAGTAACTTATCACTAAGAAAAAAATCCAAGTGTCACAAAAATAGGCATAATTATGTGGTAAACAAAAAGGAAGCATTTCTTTTAGAAACAAACAATCCAGATATAAATCCCAAATGAAAAATACATTCTGGTTGAGTTCATTCAGATGAGCTTAAATATAAACTTTTTTTTCAAAGTTCAAATATAAGAACATAAGTTTGCTGGAAATACTAAAATGTAGAAAAGAGATTAGAAATAAAATGAGCCAGTTTTAAAGTATTTTCATTTCCTCATACTAAATCATTAAAAAATTAATAACTATAATTTATTTTAAACATTACTTAATAGAATTTCCTCTTACTTCCATAGTGCCTTTACTATGACAAGACAATGTGAGAATGTCAAGACAATACTGATGATTTTTATCTATTTAGAGGCTGAGAAATGAACTATATAATTAATACTGTAATTCTGTAGCATCAGGAAGCCTAAGTGAGGAATGCCATTGTTGGTAATACATTTTGACTAAAGATTGGCTATTTAGATAATTTATTCATTCTCTCAATTAGATTTTCATTTAGAAATTATTTAAAGTCTCAAAAAGACTTTTGTTGTTAGATATGTTTTATATCATTATGAAGTCCCTTTTTAAAATAATGAGACAAATAAGTTTTGGTAACTAGAAAACCAATGATTCTCCTACGTTTGGTAACATTTTCTCAACTCAAGTATATGGTGCTCTTTAAGGATTAATTTAATAAAATAGATTCTACTCCACCAAACATTCTTAGGTTTATAGCTTATATTTAAACTGCCATAATAGCTGCTTATACTTCTAAAATCTACTATATTCAGTTCAGCAAGCAGATTGTCTCCTTGCTTTCTAATATTTGCCTACTTCATATGAAACGGTGGTTAGAAAAAAAAATAGATGAAATATTCACCAATTAAAGTTTATGCTTACAAGCACATCTGATAAAAAGAAATATAGGAATAAGAAGACAAACACACACATACTCTATCTGTAACCAATGAAAACAATAAGATTTGGGGAATATTTGTTGATTTTTAAGTATGCCTAGTCTTCATATAGGAAGCACAAACTACACCAGGGGTGTGAGCACTCTAAATTTTGGATTATAAACTCTCACTTAGCAACCTGTTGTATTTTTAGAATGAATTGACAATTTCTGATTTATAATAAATGGACACTTCTTGATTGGTAGCCTCTATTCTAACTGTAGTCATTATTTTCTTTTATACTTCCTTTCTTTTCCCAATATCAAATTTCACATAATGATAACTGTATCTTTATATTTCCAGGTTTTAATAAAAAGCAACTCAAAATACAAGCCCAGGTTAAAAAGAAATATTTCATAGTGCACGTATCTATTATAAAAAGAACACTTAAGATGATTATGTTTAGAGATACAGAATCAAACATGGCGGGTTGAACTTACCCTTGCCAGAGAAGTTCATCATTAGCGAGGTCCTGCCAAACACATGAAGCTAAGCAGAGGTCAGTTGCATTCAGGTAGGACAAGATGGTAAAGCTTAGCTCGGGAGGCAACATTTCCAAATTAATGAATCCTTCCTGTTCTTTAGATTTCCTGGCCTTCAAAAGATGATATATGTCGATGCCTCCTTGGACTTGTTTACGATGACTGCTGTTAGAGATGCTGCTGGCAGCCATCCTCCTGCTCTGCTCTCTGCTGAGGTAGCCTTGTTCACTGTACCCTTCCTGCTGTAGCTGCTGATTTCTGGCCACTCTCCACAGCCCCTGACCCATCTGCAAGCCTGGGAGCAAGCCAGAATGAAAGGTTACATGAAAAAGGAAACTGCCTTTCCCAGTGGTACAACAACTCTGACATGAAGTATTCATTTATCAGAATTAACATTCCTCATTAAAGCATATTAAAAGGAGTAATATATTACAAAGAATAGCTGGAACATCGTAAGTACAAGACTTGGACAGAGAAACTTTCAGAAATGTTTGGTTTATCACCTTTATCCCAGTTTGCTAACTACTTTAAAAGTCCACAGGTGACATAATCATTTTTCACATGGTGAGATTTAAAAGTTACTGATGTCCTAAAGACTCTTACAAATTATAATTATGTGGACTTATGGGCTAGTATTAACTAGAGCTCTGATCAGAGCACAGGACTTGATTTAAAAGGCCTCTAGATCCTGCTTTTTATCACAACTCAGGCTAAGCTAAGCTAGCTCCTTTTAACCCAACTCCCAGATGCATAACAGCTGTGAAACAGGCTTTTAGTTTAATTCTTGCCAGTCTACACTCATGTTGTAGACTGTAATAAAACGTAACATAGGCCCTGAAGTCTAATTCAGAAACCTTATAAATTAGACACCTAGAACTCCATGATTAATAGCTCAGTAATGACTATTTGGTTTTGTCGTTACTTTAAATAAAAATCATAATTTAGACGAATTTTCCAGTTCTTCTCCATGTAGCCTTCCAGATGCCTCAGAGGTCCCTGAGAAAAGGCAGGAGAAGGAGCAAGCTCTGCTCCATCCAGTCTCCTCCTCCTCCATCCATGTGACCTCCAACCAGAGCAGCTCCACATTTCTTTCTCTTTTACAAATCTTGGACTTCCTCGTAGATGATATATAGAGAAAACTACTGGCCTAGACTTCCTATTTGATCTTGGCTTTAAAATAAGTAACTTTTCCTGGGCAAATAAATTCATTGAGAAAAATGAAATCAGAAAGAGCTTTTAACTAATATAAATAATTACTTTCATGACCTCTTTTCCAAACAAAATATTCTTTTTTCATAAACCCAAGTTGGCTACTAACGTGTGTGTATCTCAAAAATTTGGAGAAAAAGTGATTTTTTGTATAAAATCATCAAACTAAATTTCATAGCATAACCTGACCTTAAAATATGGGATTGTTTTAAGTAGCTGTTTACAATAAGGACCAACAGAAACACAAACAAGAAACAAAACCCACTGGTCACCAGAAATTTTGAAAATTATTAGGAACAATTTGAAAATTAAGTAGAACTTCAAAGAATGTGAAAGATTATTTTTTTCAATATCTATAAAGGTATGATTCACATGCCTCCCTGAGCTACTGGCTATTATTTGGATAACTGTCACTATAATGGTCACTTGTTGATCAAAACAGAAAAAAAGAGTCCAAAATAATTTTTCACTCTTCTTCCTTATAATGAACTGCTTAGAGTTATAGAAACTTAAGCTGTAAAGGGATGGGGATTCACAGAAAATAAATATATTAATGATTTTTAAATGTGGGGAAATTTGTTTTTGTAAAGAAACCACAAAAGATAACCTTTCCTCCCTACAACACAACAATGGTAGCAGTTTGTAAATTTGTGGTTAAGCTATAATAATTATTTTTTAAATACAGAATCTTAAGATAATAAAAAGACAAGCCACAAACTGGGAGAAAATCTTTGCAAAACACTTATCTGACAAAGGACTGGTATCCAAAATAAACAAGCAAACTCTTAAAACTCAACAGCAAAAAAAACCCCAATCCAAATTACCCACTTAAAAAATGAGCAAGATCTCTAGAGATGCTTCACCACACATACAGATAGCAAATACACATATGAAACGATGCTCAATCTCACATGTTATTAGGCAATCACAAATTAAAACAACAATGAGATACTACTATTAGAATGACTGAAATCCAAACAACTGACAACGCCAAATGCTGGCAAGGATGTGGGAATGCAAAACGGCACAGTCACTTTGGAAGACAGTTTGGCAGTTTCTCACAAAACTAAACATGCCTTTACCATATGATCCAGCATTGATACTCCTTTGTATTTTCCTAAATAAGCTGAAAATTTATGTCCCTGCACGTGAGTGTTTACAGCAGTTTTAGTCATAAGTACTCAAACTTATAAGCAACTAAGATGTTCTTCAGTAGGAGCATAGATAAAACTGTGGTACATCCAGAAAATGAAATATTTAGCACTAAATGGAAATGAGCTATCAAGCCATAAAGAAACATGAAAGAAATTTAAATGCATATTACTAAGTGAAAGAAGCCAATCTGAAAAGGCTACATAATGTGATTTTAATTAAATGACATTCTGAAAAAAGGCAAAACAACAGAGAGAATAATATAATTAACACAGAAAAAATATAGAGCATCCACAAAAATTTGTAAGGATTTTTAAGTTTGCTGAATGTTTAAGTATGCCACATCATATTACAATATGTGTGCAATTTGATTTTGATACAAATTTAATATTTTAAAACTCGCAATCATAAAGAAAGGTATTTTATTTCGTCATGGCTATTTCTGTGTTTATCTCAGCAAGAAAATATCTAGAAATCACATTGCTAAGCTCATCTAGCCTATCAGTTGTCATTTTAGATACTCACACTTATTCTTCTCTTTTGCTTTAGCACCACTAAAGGTAAATAATGAAACATGCATGGTAACTATGGTATTTGAAATCTCAAGATTTAAGGCATTTAATATCAATTCCTGTGTATTTCCCCTACAGCATCTTTCTAGTGGCATATGGTTAAGCAGTTGTTACTCTCAGGAGTGTTGCTAGGGAACACAGATTCAGGGTGATTTCCCTAGGCTCTGGACTTTAATGGGGATCACTTAAATTGAGTGCTGAATGTGATTCAGAAAGCATCCAGCAGGTAGAAAGAGGTAAAGCCAGCAGCTGGTTCTTAAAGAAAAAACAAAACAAAACCTTGATGGGGAGGGTGGAAGTCCAGGCTCATATACATATAATTCAGACAAAGAAAACTGCATTTTCTACTCTCCTACTGTTAAATAATACTGCAAATTGCCCTTTTGCGACTCCATTTTCCATTTAAAGCAGTTGTTGATACTGGGCAAGAACAAAGTAGGATAAACCACTTGAGGAAGATTAATATCATAAGTTTATCCTTTGGAGAAAGGAAAGGGTATCTATAGGGTTCCACCCACTCCCAATCTTCCTTAGGGTACAAGGATGTGGAATGTGAGTGGAACTGTCAGAAAAGTGATAAAACTCTCAAAAGGACATGAAATCCATTGCAGACATTGTGAAGCAAGTCATGGAGGCAGTAGTGTTGTGGACTCTGAAAGTGAACAGACTGGAGGTGAAATCCTCACTCCACTGGTTATTACTTACAGGACCTTGGGAATTTATGTGACTATTCTACGTTTTAGTTTTTTCACATGTAATGTGGAAAATAATAATACTGATAGCTCAAAACGCTGTTGTATTAAATGAGATCATGCATATAAAGTTTAATTCCACAGCTAATAATCAATAAAATGTTATCTATTAATTTGTTTTGACAAAATAATATTTTCAAAAAGTGAAAGTCGTGAGCACTTTGGTAAAACATATTTAATGATACTTCAATTGTCCTGATGTTCTGCCTGCCAAATAAACTCATTTGTTCATGTGGATACTTGTATAGCTTTGTAAGGCTTGTAATACATATTGTAATACTTCATCTCCTATAGTGATCTGATTTTTTAGCCATGATTATTTTTTTCTCATAAATGCAATTCTTTTATATCAATGACCAAATTAAAAAAAAAACCGTAAAAAACAAAAAATCCTGTGCTACATTTCACAGAAAAATTTCAAAAGTCAGCATGTTTTACGATAGTGCCAACCAACAGAAATGGCAAGAAGCGGTCCTTGTGTTATCATTAGGAAGCTGTCAACATCTGGCTCTAAGAAAGATATAAAATATGATGCAATTTGATGCTGGGTACTTGCATAGCTTTAAATTCTTGAAGTCTGTCATTTGTGCCAGTTATTTGGTAAAAAAATTAAGCTACAGAGTGGAATCACTGAATAGGCAAAAAGTTTCAAACTGAAAAAAAAATAAACACAAAAGAAGATTTTGTATTTGAAATAAATAGTTGTGATGAATCCACTGCTGATAATTTATTTGTTCACTCAAAATAGGTCGAGGAAATAGGTATTTATTTCTTGGAAACGTTATTCTTATAAGAACATAATCTATTTCATGTACAAATAAAAGAAACAGAGTGAATTCTTATAGTTCTATAAAGTCTGCAAACACTGAATTAGCAAATACTGAACTATTGCCCCTAAGGGAAACACAGGGTCAGGTTCCTGGGAGCCTCTGGACAGAACAGATTTGCCGGCTGATCAATACATAACCTTATTTTATGTGTGCGTCTGTTGATTCAGTAATACAGAACCCACCAATCCTGAAAGAAGCTTATGGAGCATAGGTATTTCTCTATAAAGCACCATCACAGCCTTCTTGCACTTAGGAACCTCTTTGGGACTATGCTTGGGGGACATTTTAAATCACAAAATCATCAACGAACAGCACAAATGGAAAAAATATGGCACTAAATAGACCACTAAAAAGACTTGTTTACAAAAGGAGAAGAACTATTGAATAAAACAAGAAGGCAGAGCATTGCCTTGTTCAAACTTGGCTGGGAATGTGCGCCTCCACAGATGCAAATTTTTTGCAGCTCTGCACATATCCAAGAATAACTGGAAAAGTGCCACGGATATGGATTTGAGGATAAAAAAATAAAATTCAGTGAATAGGCAAACTCACAAATACAAAATCTACAAGTAATGAGAACTATAAATTAATATAATTCAACATGTCCTATGCATTTTCTTCAAATTTTGAATTTATTTGAAGTTTCTTTATGTTCAGAGTCTCTATGAAATTCTAGAGTTTTAAAATAAAACCAAAGATATTTTCTCTTGGTCTCCAAAAGTAAAAACAGTACTCCATTATTTATCATTTAATGGAAATAAGCAACAATTTCATAATTACTTAGGTTACGGAGGAGAAATTATACTAACAAAAAATTCTCTGGAAGATTTCAAACTTGAAATTCTTCCTTTCAGAGGAGAAAAAAAATTATGGAAAAAATTCAAGGTAATTAGGATACTGTATTTTCTCATTTTTCAGAATGGTAATAAAATCAATACTATAAACAACGATTTAGATACTCTTCAGTAGGTTTAAATTCTTCACAGGAAATGGTTAATGCAAATATGAAAATATGATACAACCAGAACACCTTTTTAAATTGGATGAATTATCAAATGAAGCAATGACCAAATAGGCAAATGAATATTATTCAAGAATTTACCTTTTCCTAGAATTATGCAAACATGACTATCAATGTTATGTAATCCTGATCATTTTAATACAGTGGTCAAACAATGCTGTCTTTGTCTCAGAGCTTTTATATACTGTTTGATTTAAGAGCCAAATATTCATGCTCAGTTTTACACTACCCATCAATGCACTCCATAGTGGACAAGAGATTCAAAAGCCTGGCGCTAATGGCTATTGAACAGGGATTGGTCACCAAACTGAGTGACCTTGAATACTCAGTGGTACTGCACATAAATGTGCCACATCAGCTGAAAAGTAGATGGATGTTTTATTTTAATCTCATGTATATAAATTTCATATTGTGGTGTTTGTTATCATCTCTTACATTTCAAATTTAACTTTCTGTTCCTGAAGTCCTAAGCTGCTATGGCCCATTAACTAGGATGACATAAATATAAATTAACATGATTTTAGGAAGATTCCAGCATTTTTCACAAATAAAGTCTTTGAAAAATATTTACCAAGAAGAGTACATAAAGCTTCTTACTTAGATAAGATCCACTCATGGAGTAAACAGCCACTATCACTTTTAAATGATCTGTTGTACCCCTTCCTGTCAACATTTTGGGTTACACACAGGGTTATTATGCATCATTGGTGTTTTCCCTTCTAAAAAAGCTCTTTTGGTATTACATAGCATAATTTTAACATTCTGAACTCTAAAATTATTTTGATTAGTGCTAACATAGTTTTAGGAATAGGTTTTAAGCCAAGACCAAGATAAATATATCTCATTAATATGATTTATGACATAAGATAGCAATGGGACAGTAAATAGAAGAAGGATGTTCTAACCCACTTTTGGAAAAATCTTCTATAGTCAACTCTTGGTTTCTTGGTAAAGATGTAAGATGGAGCACATATATTTATTACCTTCCCCTCCTATTAAAATGAGAGACAAGGAATAAGAAAGGTAGAAATAAGCCTGTAAGAGAAAGAAAACAGGATGTTGAGTGGGCATGAGAGTTCCACAGATTTCTGTACCACATTAAGTGGAAGGAGGGGTGGTTCCTATTGAAGAGGAAGGGGGTGGTCTGGAACAGCGCAGAGAGAGAAGCAGAAGCTTATCTACCCTGCAGAACCTCAACAGGCTTTTGGGGGTCCAAAACACAGTATAAGTATGGGAGTAACAGAGTAAAATGAGGAACAAAAATCGGCGGATTAACTTCTCTGGGTCACTGTTTCCTTACTTACACAATAAGGAAAAAAATTCCCCTTTACAGTTTTTGTGAGAATTGAATTAAATATGCATATATGGAACAATAGATCACAACCTATCCCCCTACACAGGTCTAGAATGTTTCGACATCTACTTCAACCCCTTTTCTTACCAAGGTAAAATGAAGAAGCATTTTCACTAAAGAAATTGAATGGTCCTAGAGAAAAGACTCCCTTCCTTTCCTATTAGTATTTACATGTGGCTCAGCATAATGGCTATCAGACCAATCACTCAAAAGCAAGGGCACCCTTATACAGATGCATACATTTACAAATCAGCTTTTTATTGTCTCAAAGATCCAATGTGCAATCATTAAAATATGGCTGAAACACTAACATAACAATCACTTGGTTTATTTTTTCCCGATTTTATCCAGTGACTCTTCAGTAAAATTAACTTTAATTTTAATCTAATAGACATAGTTACAAATCATATACTGTACATATTACATATTTTGAGAGTTTGCCTCGACTAGGAACCCACTGAAGCTCTGCTATATATGAATATGGTAAAAAGTACATCTTTCTCCCAGTCCACTTGGGACCCCCTTAAGGGCTACCGGGAAACTCCTAAGGCAGTGTTTCTTAAATATGGATTATGAATGTCCAGTGAGCTAAAATCAAATCAAAACAAAACAAAAGCAATGGGATAATGTTAAAAGGAACAATAGGAGCTAATTTGAAGACTTTCCTATTGGCCAAACATGGGACAATTTGGGCATCAAAATAAAAATAAGAACGGTAATGGATTATAATCCATTATACAAAAATAGAATCCATGAGTCTACGTTGATGATCAATGAATACATATATAAATGAAGAAGGAAAGCTCTCCCTTACAGTAAAATGCTGACAAATAAAGCTAAAATAATAGAGTCAGAAAAATCATTTGACAACATAGAAAAAATAATTCAGGCAAGAATTATCAATGGATGTGGAGTTGAGTTTGATAAAGAATGGGGTATTTATAATCTCAAAGTATCTCCCCACATATTAGTCATTAATTACAAAAAGAAATTAAGGAATCAGGCTGCATTTGATCAAATTTAACATTTATCTATAATACACAAATGGACATTGTGAGCCTCTGGGCATGATACTCTGAGGCTACAACATCAATTATACGGTATTCCAGGCAAGAAATGTATAACCTTAATCTAATAATGAGGAATATCAGAGAAACCCAAATGAAGTCTGCAAAATGACAGAATTTTTCTTCTTCAAAAATGCCAAAGCTGGAAAGCCAAAGAAAGGCCGAGGAACAGTTCCAGATTAGGACACTAAAAAACATGACATTTAGCTGCAATATGTGGGCTGGGTCTTACACAGGAAATAAAAAATTGCTATAAAGGACACGAGATAATTGAAAAAGTAGACATATAGGCTGAAGAGTGGATAAAAATATTGCATCAGTGTTAAATTTCCTGAATTTGATCATTGTACAGTGGCTATGTAAGAGTATATTTTTGTTCTTAGGAAACACACTTTAGTGTTAAGGCTCTCAAATGGTTCAGAACAACAGTTTAACGTCTATCTCTGTATAGAGAAAATGATACAGCAATGTTGAAAACTGTTTTTAATTCATCTTAAAACCTTTCTGTAAACAAACATCTCCTGGTTGTGGGATCCAGGTAATATATTTGAAAAAACTCTTTTGAATTTAATGTGTACTTAGTTTAAGAATTACTGCCCAAGGGCTTAGTGTCATACAGACTGAAAACCAATAACAGGATATAAATGCTCAGCATCATGGCTTAAAAGTAGTAGGAGACCCCTGTCAAGGAAAACATCAAAATAGTAAGAATTATTTTTGCCATTTTTGATAGAAATTTTTATTTTAAAGGATGGAAAAAAAGTTTTAAAGAAAGTAGAAAAAACACCCCTCTGACTAACTCTGTGTGTGTGTGTGTGTGTGTGTGTGTGTGTGTGTGTGTGTGTAGACTAAGGCTTGGAATTCCTGGCTGTGTTCCCTCCTTTTGTACATAATATTATGTACATAATATTTATTTACATACCATCTAATAACATAAGTATTAAACAATATTGTTTTAGTACTATAAACCACTATTTTTTACTCTGTGCCAAGAACTCTGAAAGTTTTTATGTATATCTCATTTTAATCCTCCCAATAACTCTAAGAGGTAGATATTATTATTCTAATTTTATAGTTGAGAAAACAGTGACCCAGAGAAGTAACCTGGCAAGGATTCAAACTCAGGTCTGAGTCCAAAGCTTTTATTCTTAACCACCAAACCACATGCCCCAAGCTGTTTGGACCTACATGGCAACAGCAATAGTCTACCATGTTTCTTCATCACTGGCTCACATCTTTTACCTCTGTCACTGCTTATTTACCTCCATTCTTGTTCCCAGCTGAAGCTTCTCTCTCAAGCTACTACTGTTCTCATAGAAAACACATAGGCTTTGATGTGAAAAAAAGATCCAGTTTAAACTCCAACACAGAATATGATGAGCCTGTGGTCCTCATTTTCCTCATCAGTAAAATGATGGATAATTCTTATCCAATGGGACTTAGAGAACTTAGAACCATAGTAGGTAGTTTACAAGAAGAGGTAGTTTTGTAGCCACCCCTTAACCCTTTTGAAATGATAACTCTTACTTTGGTTCTTCCATTTCAGAGTACCCATGATTATTTTGGATTTAAATACCTGAGTCGTCATAATCCTGGTTCTAGATTTCATTAATTTAAGATCTATGAAATTTGGAGAGATACCAATTACCTTTGCTAGGAGAAAAAAGTAACTAGTAAATATATAAAGTAAGTAGAAACTAACTTTGCTTAGATTGATACACTATCTATAAAAACAAAGCTTGACAAATAAGGTCAAGTATTTAGTCATCAGTCAGTGATAAGAGATATACCATTTTGGCTTTAAGTACTACCATCATTTTTAATCACTATTGATATGCTAATGCATGACTGAGAGAAATGTGTAGAGGTTTTCTTTTTTCTTTTTCTTTCTTCCTTTTTTTTTTTTAATGAGTGTAATGTGCTATCCTGTTATCTATTTTAGGCATTCTTTTAGCTTTGAATATCAGAGTAATCTAGAGTGAAATGCTATACATATTTTTTTCTAGGAGAGATTTAAAAATATATAACATAGCTTAACAATTGAAATAAGATATTGGTGCACATTTGAGAAGAATGTTGTGTAGAGGTTTTTTACTCTGGAGGGTGAATTTAAAGTTGGAGCTTCAATTATGTTACATGCTGTATGATCTTAAATACTTCAAGCAAGGTTTCTAAACTTCTGTTTCCTATAAAATGGTATAATTCACTATCTATTTTATAGGCTTGCTATGAGCCTTAACTAAGAAAACACATATAAGAACATCTTTTAATTGGTAAAGCAGTATGTCAATTCTACCTCACTTTCTTTTTTTCTAATGCAATCTGAGAAACAGCTATACGTACTTTCTGTCGTGATTTCAGATGTACTTTCTCATTTTTTTTAAAAAAAAGAAGTAAAGTTTTAGCTTAAAAGAATTTGTTATAACAGCATAAATGAACTTCTACTTAGAAGGCAGTGCAAATTAGATTAATTACCATCAACTATATGAGTTACTAATTTATTAAAGTTTTTAAGAACAATAATATTTTTCTATTTACTTCCAGTAGATGGCTGTATTTCTAAAAGGGATAGTGTTTTTAACTGTATTTGTAATGTATTGTCTTTTTTCAAAAGAGTATTTCTACAAAAGAATAACAAATAATTTCATTAATAGCTGTTGGTATATCTAATACAAAGCCTATCTTTAAACTATTAAGTAGCTTAATATCAAATATCTCTTTGTAACAGTTAAACATCAAATAAAGCGCTATTCTATAAGAAAAAGGTAACTGTACTAATTAATGCTTTTAGTAATTCCACGGCACTAAACATTCAAATAGCACATGCTGTGGAGACAACTACAAGTAATAAATAATGGTTTATATACTATTCAGGTGGAGAATAACAGTGGAAGATGGGAAGAACACAAAGAAATCCAGAGGTCACAGAAAAGTACTTTGCTTTAAGTACTTCTGTTTGAAGCGAACTGAATCCCTAAGTCTCTTCCTGAGCAAACGGGGTGAAATCACTGGCTTATGATGCTTGCCACAAATAATCTTGTTTATAAATACTCATTATAAATGGTTAGTTTTCTTCAATATTTCTTAAACGTCTAAATAGTGGAATTTATAAATAAGAAATTTTCTATCTCAGATAAAGATCTAAAGTGTGTACCAAGAGTTATCTCTAAAACACAATTTCTATTAAGACTTCAAGATGAGGATAGTCACTTATTTATATCTTTCTGGAAATTTTCAATGTTTTCCTAGTAGAAAGTAACAACTGGATCTTTGGTTATTTTAGGTTTTAAAAATCTTTAAGTGATATCATGTGATATTACTCAACAGCATAAGAACATGGAGATTCTGTGAGAAAACATTTTCTATGAGACATTTAGAATCAATCTGGCACCCCAGCATTTATTTCTCTACTTCCAAAAGAACAGACCACCAAAGTAGTTTAGAAGAGAGTGAGTAGGGAATTAAAAAAAAAAAAAAAAAGGAAAGGAATTAAAAGAAAAAACCTGATAACCAATCACACCTCTAAAATTGAAAGGCAACAACTGTAGAGAAATGAAGGAAGGGTAAGTCCACAAGGAGCTCTTTCTAAGGAGAAAAGGGAAATAGCTCAGTACAAAGAGGTCACAGGGTACATTAAACACATAAAAAAAAACCCACTCATTAAATTTAAAGATCTGTTCCTGCAAGAGCAGTTTTTGTTACTAAAAGGCATACCATTTGTACTTTTTTTTAATTCACAAAGATTTACAATATTACTTTGTTTTCTGAAAGTTTTTTTCCTGTTCTTGAATTTAAACAAATATAAAAATTAAGATAAGTTGTTTAAATGTAACAGCTCAGAATTCTGGGCCTATTTAATTTCACTTATTTAATTTCTTTAATTTCTTTTGCAAGAAATGTTCCAGTCTGTTTTAACTTTTCAATAAAAAATTTATCATACTTCTCATCTGCATTACTTTTAATTACGCTGGTTCTTACTTAACTGCACTATTTACTCAGCCTAATTATAATCAGCAGCTGCCATGGCAGCATATCCAAACTCCCCTCCTCGGGGTCATACCACACTCCATGCCCACTAACCACAATGGCCATTCCTATGAGAGTTGTGGAATTCAAAAACAAAAGAAAACAAAAATTGTAATTCTCACTTAACTGCTTTTATACACATAAAACAAGGTATTAAAATAAACAAATATCGAGGGCAGGGCAGCTCAAAATAGGAGGAAAATCATAAATGAGATGAGAAAACATATAATAATGAAAAAGGATCTACACAAAATATGGATTTGATTCAGGCTCCCACTTTAACTAGTTGTGAATATTGGTCGAATCATTCAAATTTTGAAGTCTGTTTCCTTACCTGTAATATAAGGGTTTTGAAGTTGATCTCTAGGGTCTCTTTAAACTATAAAATTCTATGATTCTATAAAAATAAAATGAGAAACAATTTTTAAAATAAAAGTAAAATGAAGAGGTGATGGAGATGGATGTGTGTGTGTGTGTGTGTGTGTGTGTGTGTCTGTCTGTATTTAGCATCTGTCCTTTCCATCTCTCCTTTTCCCCATGTTCATGACTTCTATAAACCACTACTCAGTATGAGCAGATAGGGGCTCTCCAAGCATGGCTCACTTGCTAAAATCCTGTTCCTTCTTTCAAATAGCTTATGAAATGCTATGCAATCTATTCTTGAAGAACATACAAACTGCTGATCACAGAGCTAAACTCCCTAAATCTGCTGTTTAAACTTGAAACCACAGTATTTTTTTGCATCTCTACACCACAAAAGTACTTGCCCCTAATATGATATAAATGTATTCAAATCAGGATGTTTTAGTTTTATTGTAGACTCTATGTCATAAATTTGTCAGAGTAACAAAATTATGAGAAAAAATAAAGATATAGCAAACACAAATTTCTAGAAGTAAATGTATTTCATTCATTTTTTTTAAAACATTAAGTAAAATAATTCAATGAAAAACATCATGAGTTAAGATATATATTTCATAGACTTTCAGTATTAATGATTTTGATACATTGTCACAGGCCAGCTAAGGAATTAGCCTAAGTTTCCAAATTTGAATCAAGATAGAGGAAAAAAATAGATAGCTGTACATAGCAGTTGCTTAAGCAATGAACTATAAAATCATAAATTGGAATGACTAATTTCAATCTACTGTGATCAAAGGAAAGATCATCTCTTGGCAATTCAATGTTTTAATCAACACAAAAGCACAATAAACACACAAAACATTACTTATTAAACTGATCATATACAATACATTTCAATGCATGTTTTTTTAGCTTATCTATAAGTTATTATCATAAGATATTTTGTGGATGGAAGTATTTCAACTGTGTAATTTTCGCAAGCATCTGTTTAAAATTTTGCAGATATCTAAGGGCCCAAAACAACTATAAATGAAGTATGTTAAGCTGATAAGGAGCCTCAATTTAAAAGCCAAATTTACATTCTGAGAATTGACACAATGAGGCTGGTATTAAGCCCCTGAGGTATAAAAAATAAACTTGAATATTTTGCTAACAGATAAGGATTTACAACATCTTTCAAGCCTGGAAACAGGCAATTTTACAATGGGTCACAGCCAAATAGTGTCTGTCTGTCTGTCTGTCTGTCTGTCTCTCTCTCTCTCTCTCTCTCTCTCACACACACACACACACACACACACACACACAGAAACAAAAAACAAACAAAAAAAATCCCTGAAGCCTATACCTTTAATTTCCGATAAATTTATATGGTTCATTGACAAAAGTTGTGCTGGTAATGTGTATCCAGGTAATGCTGAAAAAGGTGGTACCTGCCACCTAATAATGTTTAAAAACAGACATCCAAGACACATTTCTATTGTTAAGATACACCTCTCCCTTCCCTATTTGATCTCGTACCATCATAAAGACTGCCACTCACCTGCATTCTTTCTACACTGGAAGGCTTTCCTCTACTCTTTCCTAACTTCTTTTCCCCTTAAAAGCTATCTTTGCTCATGTCTGTTTTGATACAATTTCAACCATATAAAACAGCAATGGGTAAAGAATACAAATCTCCACCTGTGATATGCTCTGCTCATGTCGACCCTAAAAATCACAAACATTCCTCTCACACACATCATTCCCTCAGGCAAAGTTTCTCAAGCAAAATACTAAGCCTCTCTTCAGATAATTAGATGACACAAAAAACTTTTCCAAGAGAGATATGGCTTGAACAAGTTTATTTTTTACAGTTTGGCATTTCTCCTTGTCTGACTGCATTTTTACTCAGTTATTCCCACCTACTAACTCCTAAAAGTTATCAGCCAGGGTATCTTTGTTAGGCAGCCTCTAAGATGGCTCTCAAAGACTCTTGCATCCTTATGTAATCCTCTCTACAATGATTTTGAGTTGGACTTACTGACTCACTTCTAACAAATACAATATGGCAGTAGTGAAGGGATACCACTTCTGAGATAGAGTTACAAAAGAGTCTTGAGTGCTCTCTCTTGGATAGCTCACCTCAGGGGAAGCCAGCTGCCATATTGTGAGGCCGCCCTATGGGGAAATCCATGAAGGATTTCCTGGCAGGAGAACATAGGCCTGCCAACACAGGTGAGTGCGCTTGAAAGTGGATTCTTCTACCTCTCAATGGAGTCTTCAGGTGAGATCTCAGCCCTCCAGATACAGCTTGACCACCAGTCAGAGGTGCTCTGCTAAGCTGTGCCCGAATTTCTGACCCACAGAAACTTTGAAATAATGTTTGTGATTTTAAGCTGTTAAATTTTGGAACAATTTGTTACTTAGCAATAGATAACTAATACAATATCTCATCAGACAAATTGTCAAGTTAACTGGATAAAAATGGGACGCTTCCTACTCAACCAGAAAAATAGAATAAAATTTATTCTTCATTTTGCTCAATTTTGTAAACCATTTTCTTAGGGGGAGGGGAACTCTTCTACCTCAAATATGTGGTTAACAAACTCCAAATATTAAATGAAGAAAAGCTAAAATGGAAAACATAAATTAGCTTCACCTTGCAGTAATAAAGTTCATGATATATTGATTTGGAAAGAAACACCTAGGATCTTTGAAAATAAAAATTCCATTTGTTGAAACAAGTCGACTCAATTATCAAATTACTAAATACATAAAGAACCTAAAAATAAAACAACAAAAAACTTAAATGACTGAGGATTAGGATTCATTTATGTAATTTCATCCAATTAATAATATTTAATTGAGCATCCACCATGTAAAAACACTAGAGCCCAGTCACAGAGAAACAAACAAGACGGAACAAATTAAGAATCTGCCAAATTTATAACCAAAGTTTGACAACTGAAGCAACTGGCAATCCATCGTGACCTTAACTGTATGTAAAGAACTGAAAACTGCCCCCCCACCCCACCCCCACACACACTCTACTTGAAAAGCACCACTTAGGCTAGGAAAGTCATCATTGCCGTTCTCGGCTTTATTACAGAATGGAGCCGGGTCACTTCGTGGGGTCCCAAACTGACCTGTACCCCAATGGCCTAGAAACACAAGGGACACACCTACTCCCGCCTCCTGACACCGATTCCTCATTTTAATAAGCCATCACCGCTGTCATTCAGGATGCTTTGCACTGTCATTGGCCCTAAAGTCTAGCTGGTTGGCAAGTTTCTGCCAACTGGCAAGCACCGGTTGTCTTTATTTCCAAGAAGAAAAGTAGGAGTGTACAGGGAAAACAGGCAAGAGTTCTGAAATATCTAGCCGGATGCTCTTACCTGAGCGACCTGCGATCTCCACCGCCGCCGCGACGAATCGGCCTCCGGGCGGGGGCTTTTAGCCAAAAAGAAAATGGCTCAGCCGGGAACTGGTGCCCAGGCCATGGAGAAGTCGGATCAAACTTTACTTGTTCACGCCGGTGGAGGTGACAGCGGCGAGAATCCCTGAAGCAGCCCTGGCCCACTCCGAACTCAGGGTACCTCAAAGCAGCAGCAGCCAGGGCTGCCGCCTGCCCGAGTTTTGACGTTTCCTATTGTTGCCGGAAGTGACGTTGCGAGTCTGAGCCATAAAGAAACAGCATTTTTATCCCCGCTGTATACGATTCGCTGTAGGTTCCGAGCGTCTCGGTTGGCAGAACCTCGCCACTCTGAACATCAAAATTAGGCAAACTTCTAATCTGCAGCCTGGGGTCCGACTGGCCATTGAGGAGGGTCTTAGCAGAGCCAGTCTCCTCAGGAGTCTGGTCGATCGCGGTGTGGAATCTGCAGCGAGGAATCGTGGAGCTCTGGGGAGCGGGCAGCTTTGAAGATCTTGCCGCGGTGCGTGGCGGGCTTCCACCCGCTGTTCCGAATACAAACGGTCGGCGCGAGAATCGTGCCCGGGCGCAGGCGTGGGGCCGCAGGGACTAGTTGCTGGAGGCTGGGCTCCTGTGGCTCTATGCTACCGCCCCATCTCCCAGTTGTGCGGGGCCAGAGGCTTTCGGAGCCCGCTCTTTTGCTCGCCGGCTGCTGGGTGAGCCGGGGGGAGCTCCACCTTAGACTGGGCTGGGGGCTCCTCTCTCCGCTGCCCGTACCGAGACCCCGGCGGGAGCTAATGACCAGGTCTACCTTTTCATCCTTTTAAATCAAATGGAAGGAGGGGAGCCCTAGGTATACATTTCCTAAATACCCAACTGGTACATCCTTTTGTAACAACGAAGTAGAAAAAATCGTGGCAGCTCATCCTCTGAGATTAGGTTGTGATTTATGATTGGGAAGTTATAATCTATTTCCTCTTATTGGATCCCCTGAGCTGAGGAGCGATTCAGCTTCATCGGAAATAGAAGGGAGAGATGAAAGTAGTGGATGTTTTCCTTGCTTGCGTTCCCCTGGTGTTTTAGTATTTCTCCACTTTCCTAGACAACTATTGATTTTTCCCTCACTATGAAAAACATCAATCTTGACATTTTAATTCTGGAATTATAGCTGTACGACACTTTTTCTAAAATTATCTACAAACCTTTTAACAGTTTTATGTGAACACAGCAGTCCTGCTGAACTCTATACTGTCCCTATTCCTCTTTGTTTTTTCCCTAATTTTCCCAATGTTTTTTCTTTCCCAGATCTTTCTCCCTATTTCTTAGAGCAGTATTTCTCAAATATCTTTTGCTGAAAGTTTCATAAACTTAATTTTTCCTCATTTCTACTCCTCTCTTTATTTTTCATACACATGGTTTTTAGATAGTATCTAGAGTTATGAGCTTTGTCACAAACTCTTAGTCATCCACCATAGTAATGGTTACAGTCAGTGTAGTGGCTTCATTTTGAACAAAAATCACTCTTGAGTTCAGTGGCATTCCTTTGGGAGGCATCATTTAATGACCTCTAACGGCAATGAAATCGAGCTAGATTAAAAATCATAAACTTCTATTGTATACTGCTTTCACAACATCTTGGGTAATGAATTCAGTTGGGCACAGATGACGAGTAGAGACAGCTCTCTGGAAGAAACAATATTGAGATCTTAAGGATTATGCTACAAGCTGAGTATTATCTCCTTTTCATTTCCCTTGATAAGAATTATAAAGTCAAAATATTAATTTTTAAATGTAACAAGCTAT
The DNA here is from genome assembly GCF_001890085.2 of Hipposideros armiger. Classification (NCBI taxonomy): domain Eukaryota; kingdom Metazoa; phylum Chordata; class Mammalia; order Chiroptera; family Hipposideridae; genus Hipposideros; species Hipposideros armiger. The sequence continues at coordinate 4,549,111 of NW_017731377.1, read as the reverse complement.
TTTTGTCTCTGAAACTTAAAATGTGCATAAGCCATAGATTGACTTCCTTTAATATCTTAATTTTAGTGTTTTTCATTATTGTAATAGACAGTAAATAAAGCCTTTCATGAAAAATGTAGAACAGTAACTGTAATTTTTTTCTATAATACATTTTTTTATCCCTTTGTTTATTCTATCCTGTTTTATCACATCTCCTTTACCTACAGATCCAAGCTGTACTTGTATATTACTCTTCTTCAAAATGTTTGTTTTGCTGATACTAAAGAGTGTGTGTTCCAGGGACATACTTTGTTGTCAGAAATTCCATTACCAGAGGTAGAAATAATATGAGATGTTGATATATGTTCCAGGACTTCAGAGAAAGGAAAGATGGAAAGATACCGTAAAGTGTAAAAACAAAATTACATGTACTGGAAAGATGGAATATACAACTGGAATGATTAAAGGAAGTCTGTGGGAAGAGATACAATCTATATTAAAGTTATAGAATGTCTTAGGGGAAAAGGTACCCTAGAAGAATTGTATTAAGGTAGATGAATCTGGAACTTAAAACAAACTGAGACCTACTATACTGGCCAATGACAATACCTAGGAATATTTATACTTTGCAGTTTACAGCCAGATAAGTTCCCACTTCATCCTTCCCAGGAAAGTAAAGGCTGGTTATGGGAGGTCATCTCTCTTATTGCTTCCATATGTCCATCTATCCGCCAGTCATCCTAACCGATGTTAAATAAGGTTTACCTTTTTGGACAGTATTTTGTATAATGTGATTTTAGGATCACTTCATTTTTTTCTAGTTCTCTCCCATTTGACAGTACCTGAAATTCCCTCTGCCTAAAAATGTAAACGTTTAGTTGAAATAATTGAATGGCTGAAAAATACTGACTAAAACCTATGCATGAGTGTATAAAAGTATATTCAATAACCTGCTCTTTACCATTTTGATAAAGGAGAGGACATTTGGAACAGGAAGATACTGTGTTCCCAAAGATGGGGAAAGGGTACAGAATTGGATGGCTAGAGGCTTAAACTAGCAAACTTACTAAATATAGGATTTTTCAAATTGCTAGCCTTATTGCCGTTAGGTAGTAAGTACAGATACAGAGGTGTGTAAGGAGATGATTTGTACCCTGAGCAACTGCTGGAAAGCTGAGTAGGGGGAAAAGATCATACTAATCCAACTTTACCTGATTTATGAATTGTTGTGTTTTGTTTTTAATGTCAGTGACTTAATTTTAAAGGAGCTTCATCCCCAGAGGTTTCATTGCTCAAGGTATATTTTCCATTTATGAAGTGTCTATGGACAGTTACAAATAGATATTTTTAAGTGTGTTATTGATTTTTGCCTTCCTGCTTGACTAGAGTTATAGTTTAAAAGTCTTTCATCTCTTTCTAGCAAAGGTTCTTAAGTACAATATGTGTTTATTAAGTTATTTTATTAACTTCCTTAGGAAATAACCTTTTTTTTTTGAGAATTTAACAAAGTCACTATCCCATGAAATACAAAGAGTCATTTAAAAATATAATTCCATGGTATTATTTTCTTTGGGATTTAAAAAAATGAACCATTTAATTTAAAATCTCAAATATTTTTTGTGTCTTTTGGTGCACACACATACACGTTCTGTTATGTGTGTTCTTTGGAGTTGTGTTTTTGTCTCTCAGGTCCTATGTATGTCAGCTTTAGTACATATCACCAGTAAATTTTCCAAAGGAATTTGGTGCTAATTGACCCTTTCACAGCATTGTGTGTGTCAGATCTTCTACAGCCTCACATTTTCAATTTACTGTGCAATTTGCTAATAATTAATGAGTTTGAGTATCTTTTCACATGTTTACTTTTTTGTGACACTCCATTTTAGGCCTCTGTCTCATTTTTCTATTGAGTTGTCTTTCTTTTTGTTATTGCTTTGTGGGAATTTCTTTACATACTCTAGATATGAATTTTTTGTTGGTTATATATATATTGACAGCATCATCTTCCACTCAATGGCTTATCTTTCTACTCTCTTAAAGGTGTCTTTTGATGAACAGAAATTACTAATTTTAATGTGTTTCATTTTATCAGTCATAAGTTAAGAAATCTTTCTGTACCTGAAGCTCATAAAGATTATTGTATTCTGAAGAGAATATTATTCTCCAGAAAACCTGATTGTCTTACATTTTGCGTTTAGGTCTTCAACAGACCTGGAATTAATTTTGTGAAGGATATGGGGTACCCTTTACATCAGGGGTTCAAGATTTATTTATTCCATCTGGATATTCGGTTGACACAGTACTATTTATGGAAAAAGACCATTCTTTCTCCAGGGATACTCATTATCAACTTTGTCATAAATCTAGTATTAGTATATGCATGATCTATTTCTGGACTCTATTTTGTTCCAGTGTTCTGTTTGTACATCTTTTCATTAATTCCAAATTTGACTTGATAATGAGTCCTAATATCCAGTGGTTAAGTCCTCCAATTTTGATCTTGATAGTTATCCTTTATCTTTTTCATTTCTATATAAATTTTAGACTCAACTTGTCAATGTTGACCTAAGAAAAACGCAGGATTTTGGGGGGTGGGCGTGGGGTGGGGAAGGAATGCATTAAATCTATGGATTAATATATTGTGTCAATCCTTGATCAAGGTGTATACCTCTTCTATTTAGGGCTTCTTTAATATATCTCAGTCAAGTTTTATGGTTTTTTGTTTTGAGGTCTTACACTTTTCAGATTTATTCACATGTTTATGATACATATTGAGGTTATAGTGAATTATTTGTACATATATAATTTTTAAACATATTCTCTAATTATCTTTAGAATAAAGAGAAATACAATTGATTTTTCTACATTGGCCTTCTATCCAGCAACCTTGCTAAATTCATGTATTTCTTTTGGATTTTTTCATATACAATTATGTTAGCTGTGAATAATGACATTTTTATTTCTTCCTTTATAGTCTTTATTCCATTTATTTCTTTTTCTTTCATTTTTGTACTGGCTACCACCTCTAGTACAATGTTGAATACAAATGATGAGAGTCTATAAACTTGCCTCATTCCTAATCTCAGGAAGAAAGCTTTTAATACTTCACTATTAAGTATGATGTTTGCACTAGATTTTTTTTTGTAGATATCCTTTATCAAATATACAGGCAGTTTCCTTCTATTCCTAATGTCCTAAGAATTATGTAATGAATGAATGTTGAATTTTATCAAATGCCTATTATGCATGTATTAAAATGATTATAAGATTTTTTCTCTTAACCAATGTTAATGTATTGAATTATACTGATTTTTTGTTGGGTTATAATTTGATCGTATTTTATTAATTTTGATGTTCACATTGTTTTAGCTTGGACCATTGGGAGCGGTTTCATTTGGCTCCTGGGTCCTTTTGACATACCCCCATCATTGTGGGATCGGTTTGTTTGTTTTGTGTGCACTTTCTTGCTTTCTGGAACTGCACAGTGCTTCAGGTTCATCTTGTATGCTTCCTGCTCCAGTCCTAGATTTGGCCATTTCTCCAGGGAGCCCTGGTTTCTTTTATTGGAGAATAGCATTACACACCAAGATCTGGATGCCAGGTGTGCTCTCTGCTACTGGGGCGTTGTTGCTTTTAGTCACTTTCAGTTGGGAGAGAAAGGAAATATATGTATGTATACCAAGCTGTCTGTATGCACAAATCAATAAATATTTCAGTATGAAACTCTCTGTATCTATATTAAGCTAAACATGAATTCATACTGATGCCTCTAATTCTAATCCATTAGGCATGGTTCTTTCTATGCTCCTCCCCGTGCTTATCTGTCAAGTCCCACTCCAGCAGTGAGAAACCTGGTTCCTACTGTTTAGCCATCAGTTTCCTTAATAGTTCAATTCCAGTATATATGTATGAAAGTATCAGAATGAAGTCACATATACATGGGAAACAACTTTATAAACTAGAGAGCAGTGTTTACGTGCAGTTATTTTGCCATTAGTCTCACAGGGTCCACTCATTTCCAGAGTTACTTAGCACCTTTTCTACTCATCCCTTACTATGAGGTGGTTTCATACATTAATCAGTAATACAGTTCGACTCTCTCATCACACTCTGCATTTCTTCCTAGGATTTGCCAGCTTCCTAAATGGCTTTTTAAAATTTTGCATACACTTTTTGTGCTCTACGGTTTTATAGGTTTTGAGAAATGCGTAATGTCATATGGCTACCATTGCAGTATCATACAAAATGGTTTGACCTCTGCCAGGCTGTCTTCCAAAATGGCTAGACCGTTTGCATTCCCACCAGCAGTAAATGAAAGTTCCTGTTGCTCTAAATCCTCATAAGCATTTAGTATCGTCAGTTTTTTGGATTCTAGCTATTATAATAGTTGTGTAGTGGTATCATTGTTTTGTTTTTTTTGTTTTATTTTAATTTGCAAATGCCTATTGATGCATGGTGTCGAGCATCTTTTCTTGCATGTTTGTTTGCCATATATACATCTTCTTTGGTGAGATGTATGTGCAGATATTTTGCCCATTTTTAATAGGGTAGTTTGTTTTCTTACTCTTAAATTTAAAAGTTCTTTGTATATTTTGGAAACAAGTCTTTTATTCAGTAGAGGGTTTAAATATTCTCTCCCTGTCTTTTCACTCTCTTAACAGTGGCTTTTGTAGAACAGACATTTTTAATTTTAATGAAGTACAACTTGTTAATTTTTTAATTCACAAATTATGCTCTGATATTACCTAAAAACTCACTGGTAAATCCAGGGAAGCAGAGAGGTAGTTGTCCAGCTGCGTTGTGTGTGGGATGGGGAGGAAAAGTAAAAATCGAGGGTTTAGCAGCTCCTTGTATGAACTTTCAAATAATCATCCTTATTTCAGTCCCCATGGACTTACTCCTCAGCCTGTCAGAACTGCTAGGGACCCCTCATTTTTTAACCTATCTTGTTGCTGTTGGTTTCCTCCTAAATAGGCAAATGGGACTGGCCTATCTCTGCTCTGCTAGATTGGTTATCACTCATCCTTCTGCTTTCTATCTCCTAAAATTTTGTTGATACCTTTTCTGTCAAGTGGAATCCCTTCTAGTTCTGTTTGCCCTGGTTAGTATATGTGGTTTTACTGATGTTTAGAAAACGGGAATGAAGATAACATGCATTTGATCTGCTGTATTGTACCAGCTGAACTCTGAATATATATATATATATATTTTTTTTAAACTCATCTATTTTTATTTTTTAAGCAAAGCATCCAATTGGCAACTGCATGAGGTCAGAAGCCTGGGTATAATGGCTCAATCTGTGCTAAATGTCTTTGTCTTCATTTTTTACTGATTTTATTATGTGGCCTATATAAGCATCTAAAATAGTCATTGATGAGATTATTTGAGGTTGATGTTTCTTCCCAAATGGTACTTGACAGTATTGGACCAATAGGGAAGATAAATTAGGGGAGAAATAGCTACAATAAGATAAAAAATGGTAAGTACCTATAGGAGATATGAACAAAATAGACTAGAGAAGCTTCAAAAATATACACACTTAACCAGTGTTTTATGGATTTCTTACTTTTAGGTGAAAATTAGGTTATTTCAAAAGCTGAAGCTGAATGTAATGTTAAATAATGGCAACAGGTGACTTAAAGAGAAGCTTACGGAACCTAGAACAAGTTCTCCGCTCGCTAAATTATCCTCAAGAGGTGGATTGTGTAGGGTATGCTATAATATCAAACTTATTTGTATTTTTTTTTGTAATGATTTGGGATAATATTTGACATGAGAGGAGTATTTAAATAAAGACAGATTTTATCTGGGTATTTTAAAAATTTTCCTTGAAATGATTAAAATATTTTAGAAAGCAGGGAATTACAGGAGTTTGTTTCAAAGTATAAATTAATGAAAAAAATTCAACACGAGATTTAAAACACCTTTTAGAAATAGAAGCACAATATATGTCAATATAAAGTATGGTCTCTTTATGACTTTTAAACTCATAGAAATATAATGAATTTCATTAGTTATATAATTTACCACCCTCTTACATTCAGTTGGGTGGTATTTCTTTTTGATTTGGAAGATAATAGATAATAATAGTTAATAAATTTCTCATGACAACTTATGCCATGCCTGAAGATTGTTATTAAGCTAACTCACTTGACAGATTCCACTTTTAATCTTTCACTTAGTTTCCACTTTCCAAATATGACTTACTTGCTTTTGTAAAATGTAGCAACATACATTTCTTCTATATCCATGCCAATCTAATATGGTACTCCTGTTATCCTCTATCCCTTAATACTTTTTTTTCTTCTTACCTGGGATTATTGATTAAATCTTTCCCCCCTAGAGTGTAAACCGAAGTCTAGTACTTTGTTTTGTTCATTGCAGTATGTCCACATCTAGAATAATGCCTGGTACCTGTTAGAAGCTAATTAGGTATTTAGTCAATGAGTAAGTGTCAAGGGACAAGTCCAGCTTAGGTATATGTTTAAGTAGTAGAGTGAATCTTGGTTAAACCAACTACAAAGTAGAACCCCAAATAATGGGCTTTCCATATAAAAATGGATGTTCTGGTTATATACTAGGGAGAGCTAACACCAAGAGATGACTGCAAATGAAAGGATAGTAAGAATAAGGAGAAAGTTGGGCTCTACTGACTGTTGCTACAGGAATTATAAGTGAGAAGCTGAAGGTATTCCATAGTATGTACCAATCATAGGTTGCCTCCTAACGGAAATGTCTGTCTAGTCTTGCCAGGACTTAACCGGTTTGAGTAGCCAAGTTTTTTTCTTACCACTTTAAGCATAAGCATTTTAAAAGACATTTTGGATGGGAATAATTCTAATGCTTATTTTCCTTTCTTCTGAGTACAGCATTTAAACATTTGATTTTCTTATTGACCCAAGAGTGTCATTAAAAACAGTAAAGTGTCATAACAGTAATGCAAGGTCTGTTGAGATAGGTAACGCTACTTGCTGCTTTCTCTTCAGATTCGCCCCCCAACACATACGCATATACACACACAGCCCCCCACACACTTATTTTGATTCTTTCTACTTTTTCCCATTTAAAAATTTTTCTTGTGATCTGCTGTTTTTTTGTTTGTTTGTTTGTTTTTAGCTGAGCCATCAGGCAGCTCAGCGACAGCTCAGCTCGGCCCAGAAATCAAACCGGCAACGCTGTTACTCAGTTTGCACTCTTGAGTGAGCTCTTAACCAACTGAGCTACTCGGCCGGCTGTTTTTTTAATTTTGGTTTTATAATATCTGCTTGTCTTACTGTTTCTAATCAAAGTCCTTAGAAACTAGATAACCGAGATTTTTGAGGTTGTTTTATATAAGAGATGTTAAATGCAGACCTGGCTGTCTTCTATTCATAATGTGCATAAAATGGGACAGATTTTGCTGTTCCAAAGTATTTTTTTTCATATTCTTTTTTTGAACTGTCTTACAGGTAGATAAGGTTGCTAGAGCAACTTTTTCATTGGGTAAAATATTATTATACCCATAAACATAAAAGAGGAACAATTTATATTTGTCCTGAAAAACAGAATGTAATGCTGTCTTTTTCTCTGCCTTATTAAAAAAATTTGGGTGGGGATAGGGAGATTTATGTGCGTCTTGAATTTTGTGGAAAACAAATGTTTTATGTAAGTGCATTATTGCTTTAGTTGAACAAATGTAACTGGCTAATTGAACAAATCTCTTCTGTACTTTATTGTGGGAGAATCTGTGAAGGTACTGAGAGGGTATTGAGAAAATAAGACCCATATGTAGACAATTAGAAAACAATACAAGACAGCATGAGGCATCAGATACTGAATACCCGGAAATCATTCTGGAAGAGATAAATGCAGATCAAATGTTGAAGATGACTTCATGGAAAGCTTGAGATTTGACAAATGATTCATAAAGTATGAACAACAGCTAGGCAGAGAAGAGTGGGATACCTTTCTAGACTGGAGAAATTAGCATAATCTAATAAGATGCAGATTTCAAAGGAGACTGACAAGGTGGAAGATAGTAAACTGATCAGCCTAGTTGCCATAAATGCCTGCCCTGTTTTCCTCATCTGTAATTTAGAATTCATAATATTTTACCTTTGCAGGTTTATGGTAAAAAGCAAATGAGTTAACATAACAAGTGTTTTCAAAAGTGTGAATTGTACTTGAGCACTGTAATGGCACATTTGTTTTATTAGAAAATGGACTAGATTGAGTAAGGCTAAACTTTGGAAAATCAGTAAATACTATGGTAAATAGACTGTCAGTACCAAAGAGCTATTGCAACTGTTTGAAGAAATGAATAATAGAATTTCATAATAATTTGGCTACACTGATTTAGAGTAGGGAATGGAATCTAAAGGGTCTGCATCAATTATTATGACTATAATGTTAAGTTACTAATTATTGACAATAATTCGTGTATTTTCTTGATTATCCAAGTTTGTGGAATTATGCTCATTAAAATTCTTTTTCTTTTTTCCCCAACAGTTTGGTAAAGGGAGATGTAGCAGCATCTTTGCCCATCATCAGCTATTCCCTTACCTCATATTCACCTTATGTAGCAGAACTTTTGATGGAATCCAATCTAGAGCTCATAGCAAAGAATGACTTGCGCTTTATAGATACTGTCTATAAGGTATTTTTGAATTTATAAAACAATGATTGCTTTAGAAGTCAGTGATGGTTTTTTAAAATCTTAAAAAAAAATCTTAAAATGTTTTTATAATAACTCCTTAAATACATGAGCATGGACAGTTGACCATATTTTCCTATGCATTTATCTCATTTAAATGCAGTCTTTATTATAATCAAGATGTAATTCAGGCTTGCTTTATGTTTTATACTCTATTAAATATGACAACTGCTAAGCATTTGTCATTGGTCATCAATTGGCCCTTCTATATCAAACTTTAGTAAAATTTGGCATGCTAGTGGAAATTGGAGAGAAATGTGGAACCATGTGTTATGGCTACTCTCTCTGGACAGTCATCTATTGTCCGGTACATCCCCTGCTACCTGTTTTCTACTTGGCTACTTCTACCTGGTCATGACTTACACACCATCCCTACAATCTCTTTAGTACCCTTTACTTAATGGCTTGATCCTCCTCCTCCTCTCAAAGATGGCTTATATCCCTGACCAAGTGGCCATTTATGATTTTGGATTTTCGAAAGAAATTGCTTCCAATTTTACATTGATCTATTCCCGCTTTACAGCTTCTTCGTGATCACTTTAATTATAAACCAATCTTGACAAAAAAGCAGTTTCTCCAGTGTGGATTTGCAGAATGGAAAATCAAAATTATTTGTGATATTTTGAATTGTGTGATGAAAAAGCACAAAGAGTTGAGTAGTCTTGAGAAGGTAATTTTCTTAATAGATTTTAACTTATGCTATTAATCAGTTGCTGTGTTTTAGTGTGTAAAACCAATACCCTACTAGACAGCAAATTAATACATGGTACAATTACTGCATTATTCATAGATTTGGGTAACCTTATAAGACCTGATGTTTGCTTTAAATACTAGTCACTTGTTTTTACATATTTGTGACTTGGAGCTACTAGTCTTAAACTAACAGTTCAAACACAGTACGTTTTCATCGCTTCTTAGTTTTCAAAAGATGTGTAGTTTCATTAGACACTCATTATTTGAGAGTCATATTTCATATGAGAATTTTAATAGAATTTAAATATACACACATGCTTTCACACAAAATTTTTTACATCTTAATACTTTTTTTTTAGACTTCATCATCACAACAGAAAAAGAAAATCAGTTCTGTTAAGTCAGAACCTTCTTCAAGCAGTGAGAAGACATCTACAGAACCTGTTGGCATTGACATCAGTGGCAGGTTTATGACTTCAGGAAAGGTAGCAAAACACAAAGAAAATGTGTCATTGTGTTAAGAGTTACCTACCTAATTAACCCAATGTACAAGATTCACTTTTCAAACTAGTAACTGGTAAAACATTCTAGTCCAATATTAAACTATAAGGATTTTTAACAATGCATACTGTGTATTATCTGGGGAACATTCTAAAGTTATAAGAGGGTAGAAATATAGACTTGGACAAGTTTCCTCTTTATATTTTTCATTCCTATTTCTGCTGTGTTTCCCAGATAGAATAGCAATGATTTAGGAAGGTTACATTATGTAGTCATGAACATTGACTCCTAATGATGTATCTAGTCTTCCTAAAATGTGGGAACATTTGAAAAGCATACCATTAGATGTAGGTTATGATGATTCATTTACCTCTGTTCGTATTTCTCTGCCAGGAATGTGAAGTATTCAATGCTTGACTGTTCCTAAACCTATGATCTAGTGTTCCGAATATTTTCTCTTTGTTGATAGGTATCTTCCCTGTCCTTGTCTGCTTTGAGCACCTGTGGCTGAATGAGCCCTGTGTGATAGCATAGTTTAACCTAATGCCTTACTCTCAGGACTTAACCTTTGTCATTATGAAGTTTGAATTGTTAACTGAAGGTCTGATATTTTGTAGTTTAATAGAAAACAAAATTGTAATGAATCCTATTCACAGAGCCAGTTCTTCATTATTTATATGTGAATTATGTGGTAACTTTTTAGAATAACGTTTTATAATGGAACATTTCACACACCTATGAGCATAGTCTATTCCCAGTTTCAGCAATTTATCAACTCTGCTAATCTTGTTTCGTCTTTATTGTAACTGCTCTTCCCAACATCTTTGCCCCCAAATCTGAAACAAATCCCAGACATCACTGAAGAGATATTTCAGTATTCTTTCTAATATGTAAGAATGCTTTAAAAAAATCATGACCCAATCCTTTTCTATTTCATATGCATGATGATTGGTTTTGTGCTCTTGGATGAGATGTACCCCCCTCAAATCTTGTTATGACATCAGTACATTACCCATCTGCTGTAAAGAATAAAAAAATTTAAAAAAAACCACGACCACAATGTCATCATCACATATAAAATATTAACAACATTAATTAATGTTTGATATAGATGTTATGTGTGGTAATTTAAACTTTTGTAAATCTTAAAGGGAAGATCGGATGTTCTTTTGCAAAGCTACTATGCGTGTATTTAAAATAATTGTGTAGGGGAACATTGAAGCAGCTCTGACATATTTTTCTCTATTCAGAAGAAAGCTGTGGTGATTCGTCACCTGTATAATGAAGATGGTGTTAGCATTCCTGAAGATACGTTAAGTACAGTAACAGATGTTAATGAAGCATTTGATGTGGGTAACTTAAAGGATACTGAAATAAAGGTTCCCGAAGAAAAGCTCCCTGAAATCAAGTCTGAGCAACAAGTAAGAGTTTTGCATTTCTTTAATGGATGCCAATGTTTTTTTCTTTGATGCGCATGATGACTTCAGCATCTAAACTTGAGAGTATCTCTAGCCTTTTGAATTACTAATCATGACACATTACCTGTGTTTCCATTACTTAGTAACAAGTAAGTCTTGCTGGATATAGTTGAATCGATATTATTTGCGACACAGGCTTGGATACTGGGCTAGGTGTTATGGGTAATTCAAAGACGAATAAGACATAGTACTTGGCTTCGAGGAATTTACAGTTTAATGAGACAGAGATACACTACTCTGTACGGAGAAGGTTCTCTACCACCTATTCCCTATATTGATGAATGGCAAAGAACTGGTACGCTGCTGCTTTCTCCTTTTCCTTTCTGGGCCCTTGCTGTTCTTTTCTCTCTTAGAGTAGTACCTTTTCTATTGCTTTATTGCCATAGACCCTATTGTACTGTCTAATCTTGACTGCTTCTACTAGAACTCCATTTTCTACCTTTCTTCTATGTTTTGTGACTTTCATACATCTCAGTATACAGTTGACATTTATAAGAACTACCAGATGGCCATTCGACTTATTTCCTGCTTATAGCAAACTGAACAGTTTCAATGCACTGTCATTTCTTGGTCATTTCCTCTTAGCTTTGGACTAGGTGTTGTTATGAGAAGCTAGTTAGTGATAGTTTTATTGTACTACTCGGCGTTGTTCTAAGAGCCTTATTAACTTATTTCATCCTCACAAGAACCATATGAAGTAGGTACTGTTGTTGTTTTTTTAAATGAGGAAGTTGAGGCATCGAGGTCATACATCTTCGACGAGCTAGTATTCAGTGCCCATAAAGAAGTCTGCCTCCGTGCTGTACTGCCTATTGTAGCTATTGAAATAACACAGTGGAAATGGGAATACGTTGACTGTGAAAGGAATTTCAGTTTGTGTGAAAATATTTTTAATCCTTCTAATCATTTTAGGATATAGAAGTTAATTCTGAGATTACTGCACTACAGACTATGCTTGCTGAATGCCAAGAAAAGCTTAAGAAACTGCCTTGGATAGAGAGTAGATTAGACTCTTTGGAAGAAAAAATGAAAGGAAAAGTGATGGTAAATGAAAAAACTTGGACTAATCTTCTAAGTCGTGTCACTCTTCTCGAAACAGAATTGCTTTTGTCCAAAAAGGTATTTTCTTTCCTTACCATTTATAGGATACTTCAGATACAATGAAGTTTTTACTCGTTGTATGTGTATTCTTTTGGAAATGCTTAATAAGGGAATATTTAAGCAATGGAAAAATATTTAGTGGGAATGAAGTCCTGTTTAGACATAGCCTGTTTTGTTGCTATTATAGTGGCTACTGCTTTTCTCTTCCTTGAGTAAAATAACCTGACAAACCTTTAAATTGAGCTTTTAGAGCTGTTAATACTTGAAGTATTTAAAATGAGGTAAAATGTTTCATTTTGCTTATGAAAAGCTTGAAATTATTTTATATCCTATAATAGTACAAATGGCCTATTTTACAGGGTGAAGAAAATTAGAATTCCCTTTTCTCACTCATTTACTTCAACCAAATTGTAAATGTCATAGATATAGTTACCGAATTTGCCTTGCCTTATCAAATCTGAGGAATTCGTTTCCTTATTTACTCAGGATTTCAATTTCTGGCCCTAGTCTATCTTTCCTTCATAAATAATAAAGTTATTAGAGTCAAGAAGGTTATTCTCTGATTCTACATTTAAGGAGTTTGTCTTATACATAGGAATATTAATTGCTCAATAAATGAAATATTTGAATATTTAAACATTTATCATGTCATCTTTATATTTTATGCTTATTAGTAAGAATATAAAATGAGAACATTTTTCTTTTCATTTCATTCTAACTACTACACTATATTATTCCAGAATGATGAATACATAGAGTTTAATGAAATACAGGAAGACTGTGCTTCTAGTAGTGATGTGGATATTCTGAAATCTGGTAAGTTCTTATGGTATTAGTATTGGTGGTATAGTTAGGAGTTTGGAAAAATGATTTTTATAGGTATTCATTAATTTTAATATTCCCAAGCCTTATATTTTAGAAACTACAAAGCTCCTACCTAGGAACAAAGAAAATATTGAACTTACAGACTACTGAAGTCAAGAATTGCTAAAGAAGCCAGCTCACATATTTTTCATGACATAGTGGTTGAATGAATTCTAATGTACAAAATTCCAAACTTTTACAGATGTTTTACCCTTTTAATTGCTAAATGCTATAGAATAATAAAAATGGACCTGCAAAGTTTCTCATTTAAACTTAAACAGTAGCTTTTATATAAGTAACTAACAGGTAAGGAAATGCATTTGACAGTAACCTGGAAACAGCCTGCAGTCAGCTAAGAGTTAGATGTAGCTAGTCTTCAAAGTCGTTCCATGTGATCTTGACCCCTGAGCTCAGATAATTCGATCAAGATTAGACACCTAATCCAGGGAATAGCAGTACAAAAGGTGTTGAGCCAAATAATTCTGTCTTCCTTGGGAATTTGGAATTAGGACACCAAGCATAAGTCAATCAAATGATGTTGAGGTTGGTCTGGGCTGGCCATTTTTTCCAAGTTCATGTAGATGAGTAAGCAGAGGAATGGAGCAAATAGGCAAGAGAAGTAAACAAAAGAGATGAAAGTAGAAGTCTTTCTGGTTGTTTCAGTCCTCATGTGGTAATACTTTGTTCCCTAATTGAGGTTGTCTGTGTAGGCTTACAGTAAAACTGTCTCTGTAAACCAGTTTAAGTGGGTGTCTAATTTTTTTTTGGCCTTGTTTTTGCAGCCAAATGGTCCTCAAGCCTGTTGATTGATTCAACAGGAGCATGTCTTATCTGTGATGTTCTATAATTCAGTTGTAGAAAAGATTTGCCATCATTTTGTTGAATAAGTGACACTGGAAGTGGAAAGCTTTCAGTACTTTAGGAAAAGAAATCTGTGAATCCTGAATGTTAAGCATTATTTTTTTCACACACACATCAACTCAGGATAGAATGTTTCTTGATTTTTAAAAACTTTATATAGTCGGTTTTAGTAATAGTTGCCACCATTTTAAGAAAAGAATATACATGAGTCAGTAGCTTATATTTAAGAATAATTTATTAACTTGCCTATTTGTTCAATTCATTGCTATCATGATAAAGATAATATTGCCTTTTGTAATTATTATTGGCCAATTTTTAACATCTAGATCTTTATATACAGGTCATTATCTTAGAAGAATATTAAAAACTCATCTGTATCTATACCAGTAACCACTTATATTAAAATAATGTTTGTTTTTCTTTCATATATACATAAAATTTTTAGATATTTGACTCCACTGTGAAAGGAAAAGATAACCTAAAAATTAATTTCTCTACAGACAGAAAAAGCAAAGAGAGAGAAGCAAGCATTCCTCCGTCCTCTGCTCCTAATACAGCATCAGTAGATTCAACTCCCAGAACCTCAACTATTAATTACTGTGGTTTGAAAGATGTTTCAGAGGTAAGAAAAACTGGCAGCTGATTAGGTGATTTCCTTTCTAAGGTCAGGAGAACAAGCAAGCATTAGATGTAGTTGTAGAAAAATAGTGAAGCCGTGTAAATCTTAATCTCTCATAAAAATTCTTTGTGATGAGTAAACAGTATTTAATGCAATGTTTTAGACTGTGTTCTATATGTTCACAGTCCATCTTTGATGATGGTTTACTTTGAGAAATCGCCTAAATTTGTTGCTTTTTAAATTAAAGGAATCAACAATCCAGAAAATGGAAAGGATGAAAAAAATGTAAGTAACAGAAAGGGGCAACAGAAATTCATTTCTCTATGGGGAATTGTATTGGATTACAGTATATATAGAATGTGCATGTGTGTTTCAAACCTTAAAGGTCTCTCGATCAGGTGTGGAATTTCCTTCAGGACTCAAGTGGATAATAAATCCACCTACAGTTATGTGTTTGTGAGATGAGTCACTGTTTTGGTTTCCAACAAGTGATGTGAAACATTGTTAATGGAATTAATTGCAGATTAAAGAGTGCAGAGATATTTTTGGTTGATAGTTAATCAAGAGTATTATCTATTTTTGATAACTGGTTTACCAAATGTATGTAGATGGATGCTTTGGAGACATTTTAAGCATTGTTAAAGTATTGCTAGCCTTTTCAGAAAGTTATTGGTAAGGTAATACTAAAAATGATACTTCTATCTAAAGAGCAGTTGAAAGGAAATAGGCAATTTGTATTTAAATTATTATGCAGCCTACTACTTTAAAAAACTATAATATTTTTTGAAATTTGAGAAGTACTGAAATAACTTATGCCCAAGAAATAAAGACTCCTAATTGACTTAACACATTTTAAGACCAGCAGCACAGACACAGATGGTGGCTGTCCAGTATTACAAGATACACAGTGAGGCTTTTTTTCTTTTCAAGTGATGGGGAGTAACGTATTTTTCTGGAGAGATTAAAAGCCTTAGATGAAGTTAAATCAAGAGAAAAACGAAATTTACTTTAAATTACTAAATAAATTATCTTTTTTTAACTTTATAAATAAAAAATATAATAATCACCCTGAATCTTCAAGAAAATTGATTCCATTATTTGGAAGGAAAAAGGAAAGTTTTTTTTTTAAATTATTATTTAGTTTATCTGATTGTACTTTATTTATAGTCCTTTCCTCTGGCTGTAGTATGCTTAATTTTTTAATAACTATACCTACAAATAATAGAAATACTGAAATTTATTTTAGGCTCAAAAGCATTATTTCAACAACTTAAATCCTATTCCTCATTATGATATTTATTTAATTAATTTATTATTTATTATTTTTCAGGTTTGAAGAAACTGCAGAGTTACTGAAAGGTCCAAATCACTAATTATAGAATTTTCTACATGAACTTCTCTAGGACTTTGGCTACTATACATGTTGTATATTTTAAGAATTCTCTTCGAATTTTAATATACAGCAATATTTTTATTAAGAATTTTAATTCCATTTTTAATCTGAGCTTTTTCATTCAATAGTGAATAAATATTTAAATATTTTTGCACTATGATTATACGGCTTTACTCTGTTTTACTTTCCGCAGGAAAACTTATGTGCCAGTACATTTCTTTTACTGAGTGAAGTCATTACAGCACTGTATTTTTGTGTTGACATTTGTTGGCAGTGTGCTAAGTAATATGTTTTTCAAAGTACAGGCTTCGGGACCATAGTTTACATCCTGTTGGAAACACTCCAACTACGACTTGCATATTGTACCCAGGAGGCTGTCGTACATACCATCTTGCCATCTGTACTGATGAATATGTTGTAATGAAAAGTTTAAAATGCTCATTGAAAATTACATAAAACAAAAATACAGCAATCTTATGCTTAGTCAAAAAACAGCAACACATTTTCAGTTCACATTGAAAAAGTAAGGGTATGATTCTCTTTTTGTATCAAGAAGCAGGCCGGAAAGTTCACTGTGAAAAATGTGTTGAGTATTTTAGTGCTCTATTCTGTAACACATTTTAAGACCAGCAGCACAGACACAGATGGTGGCTGTCCAGTATTACAAGATACACAGTGAGGTTTTTTTTCTTTTTAAGTGATGGGAAGTAATAGATTTTTCTGGTGAGAGAAAAAGTCTTAGATGAAGTTAAATAAATCAAGAGAAAAATGAAATTCACTTTAAATTACTAGATAAATTACTTTTTTTAACTTGATAAATAAAAAATGTAATAATTGTCCTGGGTAATCTTCAAGAAAATTGATTCTATTATTTTGGAGGGAAAAAGGAAAGTTTTTTTTTTTTTTCAAATTGTTATTTAGTACATTCGATTATATTTTATTTATTCATCTGTTTATATTATATATATGTATAATTTGAAATTTGTCGCATATGAAACATTAAGTTGAGATTCTAAGTAAAATAACTTAAAGCATTTTTAGTATTCTAATACATGCTTACGTCATTTCTTGAAACTTATGAAAATTTCAAATTAATATACAATCTTGAATTTAGTAGCATTTCAGTTAATATTTCTAGAACGAATCCAATTAGTTTCATATTTTCAATTACAAAATATTTATAAAAAATCAAGAGCTAAGTTATAAAAGTAAACACTATTATATCAATTAACTTCTAAAAATATTAGTGCTAGCGTGGGATTATAGCACCACCTTGTGGTTCGTTGCCACAAAAAGTATTTTATCTTTTATTAAAACAAAAGATTTCCTATAAAACAAAGGTCATATTTTCCTTTTTGAAAAACTCAATTCAAAATTCAATTCAATTTTGTTTAAAAAGAAACATTTTTGAAGTTTTGTGCAAGACAGGAGAAAAAGTAAGTCTCCTTATCTCTGTTTTCCTTTCCTCCCTCTTTAAAAAATTTTTTTTTCAATTATAGTTGACATTCTATTTCCTTTTTTCCTTATGTAGTGTGCATATACACACAGTTATATGATTTGAAACATTTTTAGTCTCCTAATTTACATGTAGTGTGCAAATTATAAATATCAACTGAAAATATAGTACAAAATGTCTTACATTATCAAGTGGAAATTTAGAATCCAAATTTTATTATACTTTCATATAACAACTTAAACAAGAGCTAATGAAATCAGCTCATAGTAACACCATACATTTACACTTAACAAAGACCTTTACTACTTTGGCAGCATAATCTTTGGAAAAAAGAAAGCAAAGTTTACTTTGTTGAAATTAATGAAGAGATAGCCAAATGATTTATTATTCTACCTTTTGTAGAAATTGTAGAAAAAGTTAAGTTTTCCCTCTTTGGCAATTTGGTAAGTACCGTATTTGCCGGCGTATAAGACGACTGGGCGTATAAGACGACTGGGCGTATAAGACTACCCCCTCTTCCGCACACCTTCCACACACCAAATAAAAGGTAAAACAATATCAGATTTGATTTCAACATTTATATTTATATTCAAATGTTTATGACATGCAGGAAAACTGTCACAAGGCTGTATGTAATCAAACATATACATAAATCGCGATTCGCGATTTTGCGCTATCATACTGGGTGTATGGTCGGCTGTGTGCGATTTTGTGAGTGTGGTAAAATCGCATAACAGCTGAGCATACACCCAGCAGCGCTGCTGATGCCTGAACGGTATGTGGAATGAAGTGGGCGGGCATCGGGAGGCCACTATGGCACGGGGCAAGCACTATGGGCAGTCTATCTGAAGTGTACCTGGCGTATAAGACGACCCCCCACTTGGAGGCATATTTTTCAGGGCCAAAAAATCGTCTTATACGCCGGCAAATACGGTACCTTGTAATCATAAACCAGCCCCTTTTGATTAATTAAGTTCTTGAGAAAGTGAGGGAGGAGATTCCTGGAGAGATTATTTGGGGCTACATAATTAAACCCTTAGTTAGCTGGGTTTTCACTAACTCCATCCCCTTAATTCTGTCATAAGCTGGATGAAAGGTATTTATTATACTAACAACAAAGACATCAGCAGCTCATGCCGCCCTATTGTCCTATACTCTGAGTAGGTCTGGATCAAGATCATATAGGAACACCATAAAGAGTGCATGACGTATTTGTCTTTCTCTGACTGACTTATTTCATTTAACATAATGTCCTCTAGGTCCATCCATATCGTTGCAGATGGTACGATTTCTTTCTTCTTTATAGCTGAGTAATACTCCATTGTGTAAATGTACCACAGTTTCTTAATCCAGTCGTAGAGGCCTGACCGCTGCACTGTAATCTGAAGCTGCT
The DNA here is from genome assembly GCF_001890085.2 of Hipposideros armiger. Classification (NCBI taxonomy): domain Eukaryota; kingdom Metazoa; phylum Chordata; class Mammalia; order Chiroptera; family Hipposideridae; genus Hipposideros; species Hipposideros armiger. Next base: position 4,530,081 of record NW_017731377.1, on the reverse strand, counting down.
GTTGAATAATATTATATGTCAACTATAATTTAATACATATATAATCATGAGATGTGGAGTATAGTGTGGGAATGGAGTCAAGGGAATTGCAATAGATATGTATGATATCGGGGGTGGGAGGGCAGTGGATGGGGGAGGGGGGTTGTCACTTTGTAAGGGGTGAAAAGGATAACTATTACATTGATTTGTACACCTGAAACTAAAAAAAAAAAAAAAAAGAATGCATAAGCTAAGATACTAGTCAGAACAGATTAAAAATTATCAGAAAATTCTAGGGAAAGCTAAGGACTACTTTTAAAAAAAAATTTTATAAGAGTTTATTTGAGCCAAACTGACGACATATGCTGGGTAGCAAGATCTCAAATGCTCCTGTTAAGGACTAATAAGTGGGAAAAAGTGGTTCTATATTTTTTTGTTTGTTTTACTCTAACATGTAATGTTTTAACATGTACTACATTCCCTAAAAAATAAAGACTTAAAGACTTTGGAACTGTGTTTTATGCCATTCATTACTCTCCACTTTATATAGTTGACAGGCACTTGGGGAAGCATTAAAAAGTAAAAGAACCTTGTCAATTTTACAAACTACAACACTTTTTGAGCTCAAATAACATTATAGATTTCATTTTTACTTTTTAACAACCCCCAGGTTTGTCCTCTTTCTTTCAAGCTGAAGGATGTGGAGAGGGTGGAGAGGTGGGGGTAGTGTGAAACTTGAATGTTAAACTGCAAAATCAAAACTTTAATTGTTGTGTTACTTGAGCTTTAATGTTTCCAGTGAAAACGGCAGGTTTCTTATACTACTCAAAAAGTAAAGAAAACTGGAAAACCGGTCCAATAGCACTGACAACACTCAGAACATGCAGCTTTATTTTGGGAAGAGGGCACATTTTTAAGTCCATGTTCACTTTATCATGATTTTTATTTCTATCTAATACTTGTAGGAATGGGGACTAGCTAGTGTGTGTGTCTTAGTTTTCTCTGAAATTTACTAAATCATTAATAGAAATTTTTAATTGTTTTAAATGCAAAATGTTGAACTCAACATTCTAAAATGGACTTTAATAAGTATCCCAAATGTACAAAGTATTTGCATTTTTGTTATAGATGGATGTTAAGAAGAAAAGAAAAAAGGGAGAATGACAATATTAATTACAGAAAGTTGAATAGTGGGAATTAGAGCAATGAGAAGGCTGAATATTATGAAATAAGTCCTAGTTTGTATATTTAATCTTTCAGTTCACTTAAGTTGATATGGATTTGGAGCACAATCAACTTATTAAATGATTGGGTCTAGCTCTTCAATTGATTTGGTGTTGAAATCTTGTAAGACACTTGTGGATACGCACCAGAATTATTCTATACCATACCTGTTTCTTAAAAACCTTTTGGTTGTCCCTATTGATTGGACCATAAGTTCCCATATCTACTCCCACCTCTTACTTTTCACTTTTGTAGTTTACCAGTTAAATTTACCCTGAGTGGATTCTTTTTTTCTGGTTCCTCAGTGGACAGTGTTTCTACTTTCATTATTTTGCTGTCTCTGAAACTTGAAAAGAGTCATCATACTTTGTCAGTATGTTAGTAAATGGATTTAGACTGAAAGTTAATAGAAAGTTAACTAAGTGTGAGTCAGTGTGCCAGGCCCTGGTCAGAGCCAGAGAACAAGACAAACATGGTTCCTGTTCTCAGTGCAGGAAAGACAATTAAATAAGCAATAACAATGTCTAACAAGTACAAAAGGGAGTATGATGCATCTCACTAATCTGGAGTGGAGGGAAGGCTTTTAAGAGGAAATGATATGAATCTAAATCCTGAAGGATGAATGGCAGCCAGGGAAGAAGGCTTAAGCAAAAGGACTAACTGCAACAGCATGAACAAAGGCTTGAGAGAAAGATCATTTGAAAGAAATTCACTGTGTGTGTGTGTGTGTGTGTGTGTGAGAGAGAGACAGAGGCTAGAGGTCAGTTTATACAGGCCCAGAAGCAGTTTGTATTTTATTCACTGAAAATTTTAAGCAGCACAATATAACCAGATTGAGTTTTTGAAGGATTTATTTTAGTGCTTTAGTGCAGAGAATTAAGAGGTGGCAAGACAACACAAAAAAAAAACATTTAGGAGGCTATTAACAGCAACCCAAGAACAAGATAGCCAGGGTGACTCAGATTAAGATGGCAGTGGAGATGGAGGGAAATAATGGGATTTTAAAGATAATCTATCTCTTCCAATTTAAGACTATCTTCTTAAATGAGATCAGTTTAAGGACAATCTTTGATTTAGTATCTGCATTGGGGATGGGGAAGATACTACACTACTGTTTGGTCTAATACCTTGCCTAATTGGTCCTGGACTGAAATCTTATTTGAAATACAAAATCTTGAGCCCATCTCCTGACAGAATCAGATTCTGCATTGCAGCAAAATCTCAGAGTAATTTGTAGGTAACTTAAGGTTCTGAAGCACTATTTTACATTTATATACCTCTTGCTTCACTATCACAATCAACACTTGAGTCTATGCCTTCAAATTCAGACTCTTTTGAATTGCTTTCATCTAAATATGACTTTTTATAATCCATGTTCAATATGGATAGTTTTAGGGATTTGAATGCATTTAAATTATTTTTTTACTCGAATTATATATAACTGAGTTAAAACATCCTTTCTCCAAAATTAGGTGTAAACTTTGCACAAATTAGTATTTTATGTCTCATCCTTAATTATCCTTTGCTAAGCATGCACAGGTCATACCAATATCTTCCATCTTTGAAATATCTCTGTGTGTGCTGAGAAATTTCCTAGTTTTTTTGTTTGTTTGTTTGTTTAACCTTAATTATGCTGCCCAAAGTGTAACGGGCAATCTTCTGCACACATGTGACCTCTTAATATTGTGTCACAGAGTCACCTTTTGAAGACATGGAAAGTTATTCTTAGGGATCCATATTTCACATTTAGATTAAAATTCAATGATCTGATATATGGTCCTAACTTTGGAAAAAAAAATTTGTTAAGTACAGTCCAGTTTGAGAAGTGTAAAAATGTGGGAGGATACAATGCATCCCAAATTTAAGAAAAAATATTTAAGAAGCAGTGTCAGTAGACGGATTGGGTCTGAGGAGAGTGAAAGGAAAGGAAGGCAGAAAGCGCTAGAGTTCAAAAGTTTTACACAGTTGATGCCCTCCGTCGGCCTTGTCTTCTGTTTAAGCCTGGGCGTATTGGTCTGAACTTAGTAGAATCTGATTTGTGTTTATTAATTCTGATAATTGTTAGCCCATTGATATTCAAACTAGAAAACTAAAAAAAAGAGAAAAAAACCCACATCTGAAGATTTTGCAACATTTTTTGAATCACTGTGTTCTCTTCCACTTACCCCCTTCATATTCTGTACTTTTTCAGTTTTTGGATGTGCTAGACTTTCCGTGATTTTATCAATACTCTACCATCTACCTGAAATGCTTGTTATTCCCTGCTCTTCATTTCCTGTCCTCTGTAGCACATCTAGCTAACTTCTACTCATCCCATGGGTTTCAGATTAAACCTAAGTTCCTCCAGGTCATATCCCCCAATTCCCTAGCATAGTTTAGTCTCCCTGTTAACATACTATTAAAATCCCCTGTAATTTTTCTTCATTTCAATTTATACATTATTTGCAGTTGTATAAGGTCTGTCCTCCTTGCTACTGTAAACTTCACATGAGAAGAGATCCTGAGTTTTGTTGACTGTGTATCTTCCATGCTTAGCACAATGTCTGGTACACAGGACATTCTAAATTCACTTTCTGGTTGGATAGATGAAGACTTAAGACCCCCTACAACCCCTATTATTACTATATAATTTGAATTTTGTAGACAACGTTTACTGATTTCTAAATTCAGTGTCTTTATCAACAATTTATTTGGATGTTCTATTAGATTTCTGTATATGCTAATATATTTAAATGTGGACTATAATTTGCAACATTAATTCCCAAGTTGGTCATTTTAAAAATCGTTTTCCATACTTAAAGCATTAATATTTTTGAGCCCTAATACAATGACTTTCTTGCAATAAAAAAGGTGAGGAAATTTTATGAAATACTATATTGGTAAAAATTTACACAAAAAAGTACCTAGGTTTCACTTAAAGCATTAAAAGACTACTTTTTAGAGAAAACGAGATTCCTGCTTATAGAAACAAAACAAAATTCCCGCAACAAATCATCAAATATTCTAGAGAAAATACAATAAATATTTATCACAAGAAGTTAAAAGATAATCCTAAGAGACAAAAGAGGAAGCAGAAATTCAGTGTTATGTTAGCTTGAATCGACAACTTCCCTGAAGTAATGTGCTGAAGTAGGAAACTCAGGCCTTGCGAGTTTTTTCCCTCGTGTTTTTCATCAGGCTTATCGTGGAATAATTTACACACAATAAAATTTCACCAACTTCAGTGCATAATTTAATGAGTTCAGCAGTTCTCATAAAGTTAAACATAACCTTATCAGGTGACCTAGCCACCCCACTCCTAGATTTACCCAAGAAAAGTAAAAATGAATGTTCAAAGACTTGTATTCTAATGTTCATAGCAACAATGGGAAGTGCTATCTAGAAGAATCAAACTGCATACAAAGTTTTAGAATTAATAGAATTTGGTGGATTTTTCAATATGACATCAATATATGAAATCAATTTAATTTTATAGAGGAGCCATGAATAGAGATTTACTTTAAAAAAAGATATATGTAAAAGGAAACATAATAAATGGTCTATAGGACCAAGTGTAATAAAAGGTGTATGTGATGTGAGCCCCGTGTAGAAAATTATAAAATAAAGTAAATATAAAATATAAAATAAAGTAAAATAAAAACATGAAACCTAAATTAGTGCCAATACATGCCATCTTCATGTTAGGAAGATTCAATAAAGATTGTTCATTCTCACTCGGTTTATAATTTCATTACAATTAATTCCAATCAATGTCTTGACAGTTTTCCCCCTTAGAACTTAATATTGTAAAGATTTAAAAAATGAAACATCTCAAAGTTCACTAAGACAATTTTGAAGAAGAAAAACAAGTGAGGACTTATCCTATAAGATATTTAAATTTATTATAAAACTGTAATAATTATAACAGTAACTAGAATTGTTAAACATAGCAGTGTAGGGCAGACAAAGAGGCTATCTGAGCAGAGCAGAGAACCCCCAAACAGACTCTGTACAACAAGATGTACGATAAACACTGCATTACTGTTTAGTGGGGAAAGGAAGGGTTGTTCAGTAACTAGTCTAGAATACCTGGCTGTCAATATGGGGGAAAATGACTTTAGAGCAGCGGTTCTCAACCTTCCTAATGTGGTGACCCCCAACCATAAAATTATTTTCATTGCTACTCCATAACTGTAATTTTGCTACTGTTATGAATCGTAATGTAAATATCTTTTTGTTTTCTGATGGTCTTAGGTGACCCCTGTGAAAGGGTCATTTGACCCCCAAAGGGGTCGCGACCCACAGGTTGAGAACCGCTGCTTTAGAGCCTCATTTGACACCATGCACAATCATATTTAGATAGATTAAGGACATAAATATGAAAATGAGGTCTGTGAGTAGCAGTATTAACATCACCTGTGAGCTAAATCTACATTTTAAGAATATGCATATTACAGTTAGAGAAGCACTGGTATAGGAGATTATAACATTGGGAAGGGAAAATAGTTCTTAAAACACAAAATGTACAAGCCATAAAAATAAAAAACGAGGGCCGGCTGAGTGGCGCGTTGGTTAGAAGTTGGCTTGGGATGCCAGCTCTGTGCAGCAGGGCCCCAGTTCAGATCTCCCATTAGGGACAGTGACACTGCCCTCTACAGCTAAGATGGTGAACAACAGCTCAACCTGGAGCTGGGCTGCAGTGAGGCTGTAGTGGGCTGCGGTAAGCTACTGTGAGTGGCTGGCAGCCAGTGTGAGCTGCCAAGAGCCGCCGTGATTGGCCGTCCAGTGGCCAAGACCAATCTGCCCCACCAGGAAGAGCGCAATGATAATACCAACACTGAAGAGCAAAAAGGACAGCAATCCGTCTGTTCCCCTTCCCCAACTCCCCAATAAAACCTTTTAAAAAAAAGAAATTAGGCATTAAAATGAAATGTTTCAGTTACATGTACTGGCTGGAACGATGGTGGCTTCCTGGAGGATTGGTTGTTCACACAGAAAGTAGCCCTGCAAATATGTCAGGTTGGAAGGTGATTGGAGATATCCTCAGCATCCTCCACCTATTGCATAAATAGCTTAACTTAGACTGGCTTAAGAATGAAAGGGAATGTACTGGCTCATCAATTTGATAAGTAAAGGGAACCATAGACATGGCAGAGACCAGAAATATTACCGAGGTGGAAGAGGAGAAAACAGCTGAGTTGTGACCATGTGGAAATTCTAATTGTGAAGGCTATGAGAATGGGGCCCTGGGGCTAAGGCCACTGTGGGCAGCCATCATCCTGTGTGAAGGAGGTGCAGCTTGGGCTCCTGACTGCCCCACCACCACCCTGCCATTCCACTGGACACCTGCCCACAAAGTCCAGGTATGTGCGCTGAGGGACAACTGTCTGGACCTGTTTGAGAAAATGTTGTCAATGTTAGAGAGGTTAAGCAGCTCCCAAAACAACACGTTTTGGCCTCTCAAAAGATGATTTAGATGTTCATATGGGAAAACACAGGATCAGCAAGAGGCATGAGTTAGTGCTGCTGGTTATGGCTTGGCTTGGCTTGGCTGTCAAACCTGACCTCCAACTCCAGAGAGCTGTTCCGCTGCTTTGTATGAAGTGGAGGTGGTCTCCTTTTCCACCTGAAACCTGGAAAGCCTTTTCTGCCTCAACTAGCAAAAGATCAAACAGCCAGTCCTGAAGAATGTCCAGATTATTCCTCATCCATGCATTTCCTGCACTGCCCTGATCTACACTATCTTCTCTGCCAGCCCTGGTTTCCCCCCAATAAAACACATGAAGAGAATGGTTCCAGTGTTCATATTTCTTCTTTGAGGTCATTTATATCCACAGTGAAGTCAACAAGATTCAGGAGGTCAGCTGGCAGTCTGGATGCCAAGGGTACAAGGTCAAGTGTGAGAAAATACTGAATGAAGCCCTCAATTTGCACATTTGTGGCACTAAACTACTGAAATGGCCTTGTTGGAGGAGAATAAGGTCTCTAAGATTGAGACCACCATCTGATCCCCCCCCACCACCACCACTCCAGCATATGTTCCCACCCTTTCCATTCCTGATGGCAGTGGTGGAGGGGGCTACTACCAGGGTTCCTGGGCAAGTAGCTGAACCTCTCTGAGCCTTGGTTTCTTCCCTTGTATGGGGAAATTTGGCCCAGGGCACTAGCTCTCAAGCTAGGCACCATGGAACCTTTGGAGGTTTCTAGAAGTTGCTGGAGGGCTTTGGTAGAAAACGTGGAAGTTCCAAAAGGAACCCCAGGGACTAGGACATTTATTCCCCATGACTTCCAGCTGATACCTCATTCTCCATTTGTAAATTTTATGTTCATGTGATTTATTCCCATGTGATTTCATCACTGAAATAAAAATTTGAGAATCCCTTGAAAATATTTCTGTTCATCAAAAGAAAATGTGAGATGATAAAGCAGAGATCAAGTGTTTCCAATAGAAATAATCAACAGGTTAGTATTCAGAATATATGAAGAACACCTATAAATAAGAATAATCCAATAGAAGAGTAGAAAAGATATTAGGAATTACCGAGAAAAGGAACCCAATATGCACGTGAAAATATGTACTGATGAGATACCCACTCAATTTTTAAAATTTAAAAAGTCAAGAATATTAAGTTCCTTTAGGTTGTAGGCAACAGGAAGTTTTAAATACTTCTGGTGGGAGTGCAATCAGTACAACTTCTTTGTCTACAATTTGGGGAAATCTCACAAAGGTGAAGATGTCCATATTCTAAGAATTGGCAATATACACTGTGGATTATACCTTAGATAAATTCCCTCACAAGTACTTAACAATATATATATAAGAATATCCATAGTCTTCATAATAGCATTGCATGAAATTGCCAAAAAATTGGCAATGGCTATTGATGACATATGAGACTGGAGAGGGAGACTTTTGTATATCATCCTAAGGAACTCTACCTGGCAAAACAATGGGAAGCCATAGAGACCAGAATTTCATTTTATAAAGATTACTCTGGTGGTGTTTTAGAAGGGGAATTAGAAGAGGAAAAAGCAAGAAGGCCATTAGGGAACCATTACAGTATTCTGAAGAGAAATGGGGCTCAAGGTAAAGAAATAGCATTGGAAATAAAGGGGAGACAGAAAAGAGAAATACTACAGAGACAGAATCAAAGAATTGTTGGCTGACTGGATAAGGAAAGGAAAAGAGAGGGTGTTTCTGTCTTGAATGGATGATAATCACCAAAAAATATTTACAGAGGTCCCGTGAAAAATCACTTTTGAAGAACCTTATCTTCAAATGGGTCCAATAGGATAAATAACCTCCAACCTGTAATTCCAAATAATTAAATAAATACATTGACTTGTTGGATAGACTGTTTATATACCGGGGGTGCCAAAAAAATGTATATAGATGACTTGTACTCATCTTTTGTTATTGGTATATATTGAGTATTACCATTTTAATGCAGCTTTTTTTTTCTTTCTTAAAATGTGTATACATTTTTTGGCACCCTCTGTATGATGGATATGAATTAAATACAATGTCTACCCCAAACAATGATTTACTTTCTGCATAGTTTAAATGATAATTTTCTGGCAGTAGTTTCACAAAGTTCTCCTAAGGGGCTCAAACACAACTCTTTTTCTTAATACTACCTAAGATGATCTCTGATACGTCATGGAACTATTCCTGTCTCCTCCATTCTCTCAAAGATATTAAAAGGTAGACTTTGTGGATTCATCAACTGGGACCTACCTTCAAGGCAAAAGTATGTTACATTGTTCATTTTGCTCATTGAATTAAAGACTAGAATTGTTTTTTTTTCTCTTGGTTGTTTTCAGTGAGAATGCATAATACTTTTTAATAAGGAATAACGTCTATAATTGTGATTGATATAACAGACACTTTATTTTTTCTGTCTACTCAAACACTTCCCTTCCTTTGGGGAATTTACCCACAGTTCTTAATGGGCGGCAATGCCTTCCCTTTCTGAGCCATGTAGTTTTAAATGGAGTGCATTCAGGTGTAGGCCCACTCACGTAATACTTATTCCCAGGCACTGATTGACAGGTGAGCAGCAACTTAGGCTAGAAGCTTGGTATTCTGGGAAAGAGAAACTTCTTTCCTTTTCCACAGTAGCTGACCAGAGGAGACTCTCTCTCCATATAGTATAGCATGAGGATGTGGGCCTGGGGTCGACACAGTTATTTGTGCCTTAGTGAAAAGCTACCACACGGAGACCAAAGAGGAAGCCAATATCTACAACGGTAAGTCAGTGTTTGAAATGCTGGAGGAAGTTTCTTCCAAAGCCTTCATTAGCATGAACCAATATACTGCTGTTATTATTAGAGGCCTTAAGGATATAATGATACATCCAGAAAATTGTGTGTACTTTTTAGAAAAAAAAATCAAACATTTCTTTCATTCTTTTCTCATGGCAAAGAACTATTCAACAGATATGATTTTTTAACCATAATATTTTGATACAAGTAAAGGTATTGTTATTATACAACTCAAACTAGTTAAATTCTACATAGTAGGTATCAATTGCTCTTAACTTTCCAGACCCAAAGTGTTCTTTAACAATATAAATTAAAATGGCCTTTTAAATCTGTTACATAAAGTTACATAGAAACATTTACCACAAACCATTACCATTTAAGATTAGGAAATAAAAAGTAATGACAATTATACTTCCCCATTTTATTAGGAAGGTGAATCAGGATGAGTAGAAAAATACACAGAACAGCACTTTACTCAAATGCAAAAAAAATCCACATTTTAACCAGTTAGTCATAAGAATTTTTGAAATGTTGTCAGCCCTTCCCCTCTTAGTACAGTTTTAACTGATTTTAAGTTGTAAAAGCTAAAGTTAAAGGAGACATGTGTTATTAAATTGTTCTGATATATCTTCAAAGTTATAAAAGTTATAAAGTAGTCAATGTTAAAATATATTTGGTAGTTTAACAATAACATTTTGCTTCCAGGAGAATGTTCTCACACTTTATAGGTTTAAGAATGTACTTTACTCATGGGAACTAAAAATCTAATGCTATGAGAAACTGAAGGGAAAAAGTTCAAAAGGTAGTCCACAGCTTTTTTTTGGGGGGGGGGGGGATGGGGGGGAGTTTAGAAAACGGATAAGACTGTTTGGATTAGACTGTTTGGATTATGTTGTTCTCTGATTTAGTAAAAAAAAAAATGCTAATGAATATATGTTAACCTCAGGTTATCAACATTCTTGCTCAAGATAGATTAATGGTAAAAATAGACTACTGAACTGTCTTGTTAAATTTTTAAACATGAGTTTGGATGAGTTGCAAATAACATCCTCTACCCTTAGGTCTAAAAGACTATGTAAACTCGAATTTTTTAGATAAGAATTCTTATTATAGTTTCAGCTTTCATACTCCCTATTAAAATAACTATAAAAGTATATATAGTCGTTTTGTTTTTATTTTGAACATATAACACATTCATTTTTTAACATATTTAAAGTAATACATTTATTTTATTTTTGTTTTGAAAATTTTTTTAAGTTCAAAGAGCAAATTGTGCCCAGAAATAAGTTTTGTTAATATTTTGGTGCATCTCATTGTTTACCTTTTTCTATGTGTGTATTTATGTGGGTTGTGTGGGTTATTTTAAAATGGAGATTCTATTTTAGATATTATTTTCATTTTTTTCATGGAACTCATGAGCATTTTCCATGTCATTAAATGTTTTTAAATGCAAAATCTGGATTTTAATAGCTACAAAATATTCTCCCCTAGAAGTTTAACAAACATTTGACCTATAATGTGCCAGGCATTAACACCATAATCTTTTAAATAATTCCTCTCTTATTTATTTTGCTGATTTATAAAGTTCCTAAATATAAAAAGTGCCATGGTAGAAAACATTTCTACATGTAAATCTTTGATGATATTATTTCCTTAGGATATTATCTTAGTGTATGCAGTGATTAATGTAATTAGTATCTATTTGTGGCTTTATGTCTGTAAAAGTTTTACTCTTCTATAGGGATTTTTGTTGAAATATACACTTATTACATGTGAATATTTTCATTTTTAAAATTTAATTAGTTCATGAATTATATCATCATTATATTTATTACTAATTTTTAATTAAAGTAGGACAGTTGCAAAGGTGTTTTTTATCTCCATAGCTCTTTATCTGAGCCCCACACCCCAGAGGAAAAAACTTGGATCATTTTAACTGTTTCTCCTGGTATCTACCTATGGATTTCTAAGTAATGTGGTTATAGTTTTTGTTTGGTCTACTTTAGGCATTATCTTTCGACTACGTATTATGGAAGAGGAAGAAATAGCACAGAAATTTCTATCTTCCCATCCCACCAATATGTTTATACCATATTTTAGTCTATCATTTTGTGTTTCCCTCCTAGAATCTTCCCACATGGAGGACTCCATCCTCTGTTCCAACCTGGGCTGCCTGCTCTCTAAGCCTACTCCATACCATTCATCATAGAAGTTTCCTTGGCCTTTTCCCTGTACTTAGTCTTTTATTTCTTGGAGTCCATGTCTTCCTTTTGTTGCTGATATTTTAGTGGAGCTTATTCACTTAGTCCAGAGGGTCTCCAGCATTCTGCCTGGAAAGGTGGCTCCCTCCTCAGTTCCAGCTCTTTCTGTCGTATATCCTAACCTGTGGCCTTTTCCTTTCTCCTGCATAGACAATACTTGTCTATCTGATTTCCATTTTTGAGACATTTTTTAAAACCTCTGCTTGTAGCCCATACTCTTCATGTGGGCTTATAGCTTTCATATTCCTTTATTGTCATAAATGGGGGCTATGGAGGTGAGAAAATATATGTTTTCTTGAAATAGAAAACCCGCTTCATTAACTTAAATATTTTGACATTAGGGAAAAAGAAAAAGTTAGTCAAAATCACTAGAGAAAAATTCAAACATTACAGAAGTACCAAAGTAGCCCATCCTTGCTTTACCCCATTGCCTAGTAAGTCCCCATATAGGTGAAGTGTTGTATATCCAGCATAGTGAAAGGGACAAATATGGGCAGAAGGAGGAAGGAATGAAGACATAGCTCAACAGTGAAAGCATCAGGGAAAAGGCGGGCAGGGTGAATGAGATAATTTTTTGTAGGTTTGGTAGTCTAAAGGCACAATGTTCCATATAAACTGGGACAATAAGGAGAAAATAAATTAAGTCCCTTGTATCTAAGATCCATACTTCTGTGTTGACTATACAGTCTAAGCTAAACCACGCCATTCATTTCAGTGGAGTAAGAGAAAGCAGTGGCAATGGAAAAAAAGGCAAAATGATGGGATAGCATTTGCTTATTCTTTGAACATGCAACATTGGCAACACTCTAGATTCATTCTATTAATTGCATCAACCACATATTATAAACACATTTCCATAGACCATATGTAATAGGCCTTGGCTCCATTCACTGCATTTATTGACTCCTCAAATTGCTAGCATATAATTTTTTTTACATCATTTTCATCAAATAAAGTTCACTCTAATTTTTATGACCATATTTAAAACAGAAAATATCTCCCCAAATGGTCTGGGTCTCCAAATGGCAGAGATTTTATGTGCTTCACATGCGAACTGCCAAAGATCTCAAGCAATGTAATCATTAATCACAACCACTTACTGTTCTGGTTCAGATGTTTGCTCAATATAAAGGGCGTTAGCCTAAAGAAACTTATTCGAGTTGAGCATATCCATACATGGTGGCTCAAGCAATGCATTTTTGGAGTAATAAACACAATTTTGTTCCTAATTGCAGGGAAATAATGCTTAGACTGGAACCTGTTGCCTTCCTGGAACTGAAATCCAGAACACATGTAGACAGACATGCCTCTCTAACAAACACACTTGCTAATAGAAACAATCCACCAGGATATTGAGCCAGGACTTCTTCTGGAGGACAGAGTTCCTTGGAATTTACTGAAAATGGAAAATTGATTACACTGGGCACAGAAGACATTTATATGCGTATTCCTAGAAACACTTTAGATAAGATAAGACTTTTAAAAGCCAGAAATCACTTTTAGGGGGATTTCAGAAAAATGTAATCTTTTTTATTTTTAATAGGCATAAAGAGGATTGTCATATTGATATTGACAGAAATTAGGTGGTTAATTGATGATTTTAACTTAAAAAGATGAATTGCTTTAACATTGGTTTAGAATTTTTCTTTACTATACATGGTTCAATTTTTGTGGTCTGGCAAATGCCCAATAGCCATTTATCTAGTATGCATACCTTTCCACAGCTGGATTTTCAAATATGATTATAAAGTTCATATGACAGAACTATCCTGAAAATAAATATGTCAGCAGGCTTTGCTTTATTTTATGCATTTATTCTGAATGTAACATAACTTGATACAAACACAGACGACACTCTTAAGACGTTTTGCCAGAGCTATTTAAGTGTAGCATCGTTTGAGATTGTGGAAGGTGATTTAGAAACACCTGGGTTGAATATTTATATCCATGCCTTAAATCCTAAAAGCCTACAGTTTTATAGTCCTTTCGGGGAAAGACAGGAACTACATTAACACTTGTTAGTGTAACATTAATGCATTGTTGAGAAAGATTTTGTAAAAAAATTTGAAAATGATGCAAAAAAAAAAGACAGGGAAGATTAAAAAGGATTAATGTCTGATCAGCCTTTATAGGAATATATTTTTTAGAATATTTCTTAGAAATATATCTTTTATATTTTGTGGCTTGAGAGCACGAAGTGAAGATGCATTGGAATAAAATTCTAAATATTATATTCAAATGAACATCACTATTTGTAGTAAAACTTAATAGAATGTTGAGTCCTATTAATGTTAAAACAATAATCAAGAAGATATCCTGCTCAAGCTTGCTCTATGTCCTCTTGGAAGCCCTGGCTTCTTAGCACTATTATTTCCACACTCTCCTCCTGGCCTCCCTCACATCTATTTGGTCCAACTTGATGCCACACAAGACAAAAAGCTTACTTAATTTGATAGACAATTAACTGATAGATGACTAGGGCAAAGGACAATAAAGTTTCTTCCTCTCTTTACCAGCAACATATATTTACATTTAACACCGATCATCTGGAGAGGCGCCTCCATCTTGTCAGGAAGAGTAATTTTTGGCCCTTGTAGCAGGAGTGCAGCAGTGTAGCTGGTGATGTACATATGTTTTTCAAAATGGGAAATTTCATAGGCTATGAGATAATACATTAGCCACAGGAAGTGCCAGACTTTTGAAAAAGCCCCTTCTTGTGGAGACAAGATAATCTTTATCAATAATAACAATAATACTAATCATTGCTAACATTTGAGTACTTACTCTGACTGGGCAGATTGGATTACATATATTATCATTACACATATTATCTCATTTAAATCTTCCAACAATTTCATTAGGTAGATACTTGTGTTATCCTATGGTACTGATGAGATTTCTATATCAATTTTCTATTGTGATTAACAATCTACCTCCAAAATTAGTGGCTTATAATATCAACCCTGAATTGAACTCAGACTCTGGGTAGTGATTTGAGGGGGGACTTTGCTGGCTGGTTCTTGCTCTTGACCAGGTTTAGGTGATCTGGCTGAGCTCTATGAGCTTGTGATCAGCTGGTGAGTCAGCTGGAGCCTTACTGGTTTATAAAGGCTTTAGCTGAGGCAACAGGGCCTCTCTACAAAGTTTCTCATTACCCAGCCTACTTACTAGCTCAGGCTTGTTCACATGGTCACCTTGGGTTCCAAAAGCTCCAGGGTGGAATCTGCAAGACCTCTAGAGGCCCAGGCTTGGAACTAGCACAGCAACCTCTTTTCTAGTGCTAGTGCATTCTGTTGGTCAAGAAAGTCACCAGGCCTGCCAGGTTTCAAAGGGTGGGAAATAGCTTCTTGGAAGGACTTCAATTGTGACTATTTTTGCATTGTTTCTGAGGTGGAGAGAGGTGTCCTGATTTCCCAAAGTTCACACAGTTAATAAGCAACTAGACTCTCACACACTGCTGGTAGATGGCACAGCTACCTTGGAGAACAGTTGGACATTTTTTGAGTTGTCTTCTTATTATCAAATTTTAAGAGTTCTTTATATATTCTGGATGCAAGTTTTTCATCTGACATATGTGTTGTGCATATTTTCTCCCAGTTCTTGGCTTGCGTTTTCGTCCTCTTGATGGCATTTTTTCAAAGAACAAACGTTTTTCATTTTAATGAAGTCCAATTTACCAATTATTTTCTTTTATGTCTTGTGCACTTGGTGCTCTGTTTAAGGTTGAATGAGTGAATGCGAAGTGGTTGAGAAGAGTTAAAGTGTAGCTCTAGCAGTTTAAAGGTATAGCCTGAAGTGGTCCAAATGTTTTGTTTAAAAACAAATCTTGCATTCGATTTAACAAAATAACCATCCTTACCTTAACATAAAATATAATGATTTACAGAGAGGTGAATTTATCTGATGTGCCAGGATAAAAACCCACATGGATTTCATGGCACAGGGCTGTAAACTTTTAGAACATAAGAACTCTAGGTTGGGAATCATAATATTGAATGGCCACTTGCCTTAGAAACTAACATTATTATTCATAATGATTCCAGTACAAATAAAAGCAATAAGGCTACAATTAAGAGGGCAATTGCTATTGTAGTTTGTATATAATATACACACACATATATGTATACATATAACAAAGTCTGTCTTAATCTTTTCTGACTATTGACTATATTATCAGCTTACTATGTAGATTCAACTATTCAACTGCTTAACTATGTCTAAGCTACTAATAAACCTTCCTGAATGAATAGCAGATGAACAACTGAATATAAATGAAAACAGATGCCTCAAAGAAGAGGATCCAGAATTGTCATCAACTCTTCATGATCACTACATGTTTTCTCTAACTAGCTCATATGCCCACAGCACATTGCCAAAGTTTATTGACTTCTTCCAAAATTTCTGTATGAAATTATGATGATGATCTCATAGAGTTCAGGATTACTGACTAGAGAGCACGCCTTCCCAGGATGTTTTTTCAAAGGAGCTGGTACCCCCAGGGGTGCTGGGGGAGGGAGGCACACATGCATTCGAGGACATTACTAGCCTAACCTCTGCTGTGTGATCTCAGAATCTTCCAAAGTTTGACTCCTTTCAAATCTGAAAATCTGGAATGTTTCCATGATCCAGAGACACAAGGCGAGCAGAAAAGGATATCCACTGACCCTGTATTTGGTGTCCACATTCTTGTGCCTTTAAGATATATTTTTAAAAATTGAAATATCAATATTGCTATGAATAAACATACACACAATAAAGGTATTCATGACACATGAGGAAAGATGGGTTCTTCTACAATATAAAGCACATAAAATAACATAGAACGATGGTTTCTGCTCTGGAGACATTTGCTTTCAATTTAATATCTGTTTAAATATACATATAAAATGTTTAAGAAACAGTAATAGGTTAGATGGTAAATAACTGAATGTGACAGGTAGGACTAAAATATAGTACTGAGTTTTTACCTCATTGGACAAATCCTAGAAGACACAGCATTCACTATGTATCTTATTTCTGCACACACATAAGATTGATTTAACTATTTAAATAATCTCGTGTTCTCTAGCCCTGATTCCACCTTGTTTTCTCTGACAAAAACTGTTGATTTACAAAGACAGCTGAACAGAGGGAATATATGTTCAGATACATATGCATAGAACTGCCAGAACACACACAGATGGCGGGTGTGAGGGGAGTGGTGATGGTGAAGGAGGGGTGGAGTTGTGAGAAGCACCCGTAATTATTATTATTTTGCATAGAATCAGATATATGAGTTAAAACATATGCCTATTTTAATCGCTGATAAAATTATAGCTAATTTTGATAAAAAATGTCCAACTCAAAATTTAATTCCAGGCAGCTGTTCACCAAACAATCATAACTATTTTATCTGTGCTTTTTATGTACTTATTTTTCTGATTGATTGTGCTAGTTATAGTAAACATTTACTTGAACTCTGTCATGTATCACAACATGTGACTAGAATAAAGACAAGTTGTTAGGGTTTAGTACCAAAAGTATTTGAAAATCTTAAGTGCTCATTTCTTCCTTTATGATGATTTCTGGTTTTATCTCATTCATGCCATTGGTTCTATAATCAAGTAGCTCACTAGGATTGCAATACAGTTATTCAAGTTTATGTATGATGTAGGAATATATTATTGCATAAAATCTTAAAACACAAGATTTCTTTGAAAAATCAGTGAATTTAGAAGCAGTAAATTTTAAGTTATGTATATTTGGAAGTGTTCTTAAATCCTGAAGGAATGTGTAGCATTAATATACACGACTGGATTTTTTTTTAAAGATTAAAATTTACTTTATTTTTTCCCAGTTTAAAATATAATAAATAGTTTTACCTCCCAAAGACAACATCTTTTAATACAAGTTCTTGTCTAGGATTTCTTGCGATGCATTTTTACTTAACTGTGACCATACTCTATACAGTTTATATCCTGATTTTAAACTTACAATCAAACATAAGTTTTTCCTAGAATATTACCAAAATTTCATGCATGTAATTAAAAAATCCAACCGACTATGTATAACTACTTTAGTTAACACCACGATGTTGTTCATTTGTTTGCTGTTATAAAAATGCTCTTGTGAACACCTTATGAAACTTGCACAAATCTCAGATTATTTCTTTTACTTAAAGTATCAGTCAGGGTTCAACCAGAGAAGGGGAACTCCGAGGAGATACACAGTAAGAGATTCATTGCAAAGAACGGGCTCACCTGATTCTGGGGGCAGCTGGGCAAGTGTGAAATCTGTTGGGAAGAGTGCTAGAAAGGACCAGCCAGAACTCTCTGGAACGGGCTGAAGCTGCTGTTCTCCAGCAGGATTTCTTCTTCTAAGAAGACTCAGCTGCATGCCAGGCCTTTTCACTGATTGAATAAGGCCCACTCTTATTCAGTAGGATAATCTTGACCTGCAGTCAATTGATTATGGACTTTAATCACATCTAAAAAAATACCTTCACAGCAACACCGACATAAATGTTTGTGAATAACAGAACTGTAGTTTAGCCAAGTGGGCTCATCAAAAGGCAATCAGGGTTAAATTTTCAGAAGTAGAATTACTGAGTCAACAAGAATGAATTACAAAAAAATCTGGTACATATATTCAAATTCCTTTTCTAAAAGGTCATCACAATTTTCTTTGCTTTCCCACTATATCGCTGTGTTTCCTTGGGGGAAGCACCAGGCTGCCTACCCAGTATACTATGGCTCAGCACAACAGTTGAGAGTGCCCCGAACATAAAAAAGTTCTAGCGTCTCAAGATAAGCACGTTTCCTGGCAATGTCTAAGGACCCTGCTTTCCCAGGACACTTTCTCCACGTCAGCATCTAGCCCCTCACCCCTGCCCCTGCAACCAAGCACTGTATGAGCCTCATTGAGCAACTCACCAGATCTATTTATAGGTGGGGGTATAAATTCCTATGTATTATTTACTCTTTATAGGAAATGTGTTAGGCATTATGGGGGGAGATTGAAGCCTTAACCGTGTCCTCAAGACGCCTAAAATTAATACAGCAATTTTCAAATAAACATTTGGCGTTATGTTCACGGTAAATAAAGTTCATTTTGTTACATTTCTCTAGGAAATAGGGCTAAATCATGTCTTGAAAATCTACACAATTGTACATAAATGTCAGACCTTTGTGAAGATCCTTGTTGTTTCAGTGGGTCTGTGCAGAGGTCCATATAATTTTATCTTTAGAAAGCTTATCGTTAAGCAGAGGTTAGTAGAGTGATAAATTGGATAGATTGGGGGTAAGCTTATTTTTTTAGTTAGATTCTTAGTTATCCTTTGTACTATTTTTTAATACCTGGACAAATAATCTAATCTCCCTAAGCCTCTGCTTTCTCACTTATAAAATGAAGATAATATTACCTCTCTTGTGTGGTTATATGAGGATTAAATGAGTCAGTACATATAAAACGAGTGGTAGACATGCGGCACATGATGTATTTGGATGCATGTGTGTGTATGAGTAGCCCCCCCACCACCCCATATTTTCTGCTTCCTTTCTGTCCCCCAGACCCAACCTTTCAAGCAATTCAGGGGCAGGACAGAAAGTGGAACTGGCTTGAATATCGTTCTTTTATTTCTTCAAAGCCTCAAACCTTCAGAGGATTTAGGTTTTGAAGAAAGCAGGAAAAGGGGAGGGGGGAGGGGCAGTGTAATTTAAAGACAGAGCTAGAGTGCCTTGGAAAACCGTCAAGGAACAATCGTTCCTCCAGACTGCGCAGAGGGTCCCAAAGCCGAGGGAGAGAAGGAGGCGCTTGCTGATCAGAGGAGCAGCGAGATCTGCATCCTCAGTGGCAGTGCCTGGAAAGCTGGAAGGGCTCCCAAAGGGGGGCCATGGCAGAGCCGCTGGCACCGGGCCCTTACACAATGTCACAGTAGATTCCTAAGGAGGCGTAAGCACATCTGCCACAGCTGAAGGAGCCATAATAACAGGGTCAAAGGAACACTGGTAATTGCAAGGATGGTTGCAGATGGGCGGAAGCCCTGATGTCGTTTCATGGGACCCCAGGACCAGAGCACAACTCTGAGTTGGGCAGGGACAGGCTCTCACAGAAGGACTGATAGGTTTCACAGTTGCCCAATGGGATAGGGCTTGGAAATCGAAATTAGGTTGATTTAAAAAATAAATAAATAAAGAGGTCTGACTTAGTTTGCTTAGCATAATAATCTCAAGATCCTTCCATGTTGTTGTAAATGGCATTATTTCATCTTATCTTATGGCAGAATAGTATTCCATTGTGTATATATACCACATCTTCTTTATCCAATCATTTATCGAAGGACACTTTGGTTGTTTCCATGTCTTGGCACTGAAAACAACAAAGGAACAAGACGAACAAATGAAAAAAACAAAAACTTATAAACACAGACAATAGTTTAGTGGTTACCAGAGGGTAACGGGGGAGTTGGGTGGTAGATGAGGGTAAAAGGGATCAAATATATGGTGATGGAAGGAAAACTGACTCTGGGTGGTGAACACACAATGTGATATATAGATGATGTATTACAGAATTGTACACCTGAAACCTATGTAAATTTACTAACAATTATCACCCCAATAAACTTTAACTAAAATAATAATAATAATAATAATAATAATAATAAAGAGGTGAGCTGCAACTTAACTTGTAAACCAACATTCACATCCCACACTCCTCAATCAAAAAGTATCCTTAATGACAACAATTTAGCTATCATTTATGTGGAAGAGAGTAGAAAAAGGAGCATTCTCTGGCTGGCATCTCAATACTTTCTGCTATCTTATGGGCCCTCCTTGATCAGTTCTATCTAATTTTAAGAATTTTGGATCTTTTCTTTCTACTGGTGTTTGCCTCCAAATAAGCTGAAAGTCCCTCTTATCCTCAAACAACAACCGCCAATTTCTCCTGATCCAACTATCCATCAAGTTCCTGTGTCTTTCCTTTTCTTCATGATCACATTTCTTAAGCGCATAGTCACGCTTGATGTGCCCACTTTCATTCCCATGCACTCCTCAGCTGATTACAGTTTGGCTTCCTTTCTCTCCATTGAGGGAAACTCTTTTTACTAGGAAGACAATGACTTCTGGCAGGCCAAGCCCAAACAATCTTTTTGTCCTGTGTCCTCTATAACCTTCAAGTAGCATTTGACAATGTATGCCATTGCTATGTGTGAAAAAGGCTTCTTTTAAAACTACTTTTTTGAGCAGTTTTAGGCTTATGACACATTTGAGAAGGAAGTACAGAGATTTCCCATATACTCCTATACAAGCAGAGCCTCCCCCGTGGTCAACATCCCCTACCAGAATAGTATTTTTTTTCTCTCTCTCTCTCTCTTTGTTTTTAACCAAGGACGAACCTACATTTAACCATCATGATCACCCAAAGTCCATAGTTTACATTAGGGTTCCCTCTTGGTATTATACATCCTATGGGCTGGACAACTGTATAGTGACATATATTTATCATCATAATATCACACAGAGTATTTGCACGGCTCTCAAAAGGAGGGCACAAAGCCGGCAATGTACAAGGGTGTATTTTTAAACTATCTATAAAGCAATATTGCTGGAAATAGAAGTCACACTACCTTTCCTTCTTGAGACCTACTCCAATAGTTTGTCTTCTACTATTTAGTTAATGCCCTTATTATGTTCCTATTCTCTTCGACTAAGGCTTACTCTGTCATTCCTCTTTCTTTCTTTTTCTCAATTGTCACATCCTAGAGGATGCTAAATCCTTTTGCTCCTACCTAAGAAATGTTTCTTAGCCATTCCTCTTCCTCCCAGTTTCTATTAGGATAGGACTATCTCATTTACATCACAACTAGAATATTTAATAATTTCTAATTGGTTTTCCTGTTACCAGACTTTCACAGTCTAGTGATATCTCACACTGTAAACCAAAGTCAATGATATGCGTATCTCTTCCATAAAGTTCTCTCTATTGTTTCCCATTCTTGTCTGTTATTGCCCTCAGGAAGAAATCAGAACACCTTTTATCAGGGTACCATCTCACAGGGGTCTCTGAATCCACAGAATTAGCACTCCTGGGGCTTATTGGACAAGCAAAGTCTTGGACCTTACCCTAGACCTACTGAAAGCAAAACTCTTGGCTCCAGTGATCTTGATTTTAGCAAGCCCTCCTCCAAGTGATTCTGTCTCTTATTAAAGCTGGAGAACCACTTCCTCACTGGTTAGAAGAGGCTTCTTGTTCTGGCTGATACCAGACTTTTGCAGCCTCTCCTGCATTTGCATTCCTCATGCATTTTATGTTCCTTTCTCATTGACCTCCTCCTAAAAATGCCAGACTTTAGGACTGTTCTTTCTGGTGGTGTGGAATACCACACTTGCATTTTTCTTTTCTTTTTTGGCAAATTGTTATTTCTTCAATGTCCATCTCAAATGCTCTGAGAATGCTGACCACCCTCAAGAAACATACTTGGTCTGTCCTCCATCAGCATTTTATTCATCTCTCTGTAATATCATTTACCATGTTACATTTTAATTTATATCTCTATATAATGTTTTCCTCCAAAGACTCTGAATTCCCTAAGTATATAGACTGTGTTTTGTTCGTCTATATCTACTTAATGCCTTACCTTGCTGTTTTGTTTGTCCTTTCTTTTTTTTCTCCCTCTTTGCACATAGGATTTAAGACAGTTGGAAAACATTTTTGAAATGAAGTTTTTCTATTAAGTACCGTAATGGTAATCAAGAACCTTGGCAATCATTACAGCTTTGTAAAGGTCTTCATCACATATCAGTGTAGTCCGTTTTCCATTGCTCTTTTTTCCACCTGTGTACATAAAATGACAGTAATTATTTGACAGGCAGCCTGATTTCTCTCATGCTTTTACCATATGTTGTTTCTATTCTTACTTTATACATGTGTCCCAGTGGGCCCCTTTATACAATTTCCTATGTGACCCCAAGATTTTGACAATAAGGTTTTAGTATTTCTTAGGTGATTTCTATCTACTGTTCAGAAATCCTATTGCTTTAGGTGCAGCTATTTCAATTCCCTCTCGTGGTTTTTTTGTTTTGTTTTTTAATCTGAGTTCCACTCTCAGGTGAAGGAACACCGTGTAGGTGAAGAGAAGGAATTGAGTGAAGGAAGCTCCAGTGTCACCACCTCAGGGTTTTGACCCTGTTTGATGGTCTCTTTTGCTAAAATATGGTTCTCTCTCCCTTTTCTCATATTTAATTCATTAAGATGATCATTGAAAAAAAAAAAAAGAGACCACTTTTCTCCAGAGAGTTCCTTGTGATCTTGTTTGCAAGAACTGCAATGGTGCCTCTGAATGGCCAAGGTGGTGCTGGGTGGCCTGTAGAGTGATGGAGAAAGTACAATCCCTCCTCTAAAGGAACTTAATAACCACAATCTCCCCATGAGGGGGATTTATTGGCATGTGTTCCCTGATAAGAAGCCTGGAGTTAGTTTACTCCATGTGAAAATGTATTACTTTACAACAAATGGAAGCTGCTATTTGCTATTTGCAGATAAGTTGGGGGTAGCTTTGCTACTATCACTATTGACTCACTATAAGTTTCTTCATGTTCCTACAGCTTGGAGCTAACACTATTTAGTAAATAATTTCACCAAAGCACCAAATTTAATTCAATAGCTTAAGAACTTAATGCAGTTTCAACTGGCAATTGAACTTTCACAGAGAGAATAATGTGCCTTTTTTTTCCAGAGAAATAAAGTTAAAGAATAAAGTCAATATAGATTATTTTAATTACCGATGAAGCAGGTTAAAATCTTTTTTGATTAATATCTAAAAAAATCTCAGCTAATAATTTTTGAGTGGACTTTTTATTTCATTACCAAGTATTTGATATTCCTTGATGACTTTCACAGATTTATTTTATATGATATGGAAAAAAAAACCACACTGCTAAGCCAGAAGCAAAGTGGCTTCTTAAATGTAATTTTCATTGTCATTGAAAGTGACAGATGTTTGACAAAACTCAGTGTTCACTCTGAACTATTACAGCAGTTTACTTTCCACCAGTAAGTACGATAATTCCAACTCAACACAATGGTTAATGTGAGAGTTTAGTTCATGAGCTAAATCTTTTAAACCCTTAACTATTCAATTTACTTTGTAAGGGGAAACCCGGGGTCAACCTGTAGTAGTTTCTTACAGAAAAGAAGCACAAATGTTATAATACTTTAAATTGTAGGTAAGTGAAAGACATAAAACTGATGTATTTCTGATGTTCCACTTCAAGATAATAACAATGGATCTATTCTTAAAGAAGTACATAGCACTGAAGCTCTGTGAGCCATAGCATCTACAAGGAGGATACATTTGGAGACCAGTTGCTTGAGGTGCTGATGTGTTGCCCATATGTCTCAATCCGCTGTAATGGGCCACTGAGGTCATATAATACATTGCGTTTTTCCCTGCAGGCTCTGAAAAATCCTCTTCCCTTCTGTGTCAAGGGCAGACAGAACCTCATCCTACAACAGGGCTCTTTACTTGAACTCCTTAGCATCTCCCAATGGCCAGAGGTTGTTAACAGCTGTCATAAATTTGTCATCTCTTTGCATAGCCAAATGTTTGCTCAACATTATGGTGTCTCTATTATCTATTCCATTGGTGTATCTATTATAATTATTCTGAAGCAAGAGGCTAATCAGCCTCAATCTGTACCTTAAAAAATAGAGGTAAGTGTAGGGCTTACTATAAAATTGCCTGGTGGGAAGGAAAGAGTATAGCAGTTTGTCTTCTACTGGAGAATTCCTGGGAAGGAGAATTTAGCCTTATATCATATTGTCTTTTCCTGCAGAGAAAAGAGGTAATCAAATCCAATGATACACAAAATCAACAACAGAATCTGGCTCTGATTTAGTTTTTCCTAGTTGTCCTCTCAAAAGTGTGCATCCTCTGAACACCCCAGGGAGTGCTGGCTGAGCCACTCAGAAAGGCAGTGAGCTCTGCCTTCTTTGCTGCAAGAAGGAAGGCTAAAACAGAAAGACCCAATATCTGGGTTTTATTATTTTTTTTCTAGACCCTTTCACTAATTTATCATTTTGAGTTGCAGCCAGATTCATGAACCCTTGCCAAAAAGTCTCCCTCATGAGAAGACTGGCTGTTAAGTTCCTTGTGGGGAGAAATGTATTTTCTCCATCATTTTATAGGCCATCTAACAACAATTTGGGCACTCATATGCATGTGGCATTCCTTGCAAACAAGATCATGAGGAACTCTCTTATCCTCCACCTAGTTTTCAGTGCTCGGTTACAAGGTTTGCAAGGCGTGATGAAAATAAAAGGCTGTTGATTTGAACACACACGCATATACACACAACACGCGCGTGTGCACACACACCCCTTCCTTCTTCCCTTCCTTCCTCCCTCCCTTCTTTCCTTCCTTCCTTCCTTCCTTCTTTTTTAAAATCCTGTTTAGCTAAATGGCTTTATTTAACTAACACCTTACAAGGATAGGTGGAGGGAGGGGCTACAAGATCCCTCTGGGGTCCAGATAGAAGGATAACAGTAAATGGACTTGGGAAAAAGAACTCCTGGGAAAGCCCCAAACAACACTAAGGGAAAAATGAAATTTTCTGATGTATGCGTACAAAACTGCATTTCACAACATTTTGCTAAAGGTTAATCCTGAGTGATGATTCTTCCAATGTTCATCTTGTTTTAATCCTGGTTCCTGAGAGTTTAAAAATATCAATAAAGCCACCTTTATTATAAGATCTATTTAAAGACACTTTTTCCTCTTATTTACATAACTGTAAAGTTAGCATAAAGTTATTATTAAATTAAACCCAAAAGTGTTTATTAAATGTGGGGACTGGTATTAACCTTGGGTATAGGCGAGGAGAAGTCCATTAATTTGTGTTGGTCTTAGAAGTACTTATTGTCTTTTCAGGGAGAAAATATTCACAAGAAATAATACAAAATAGTATATAGTCAAGTCTCAAAATGTGTATTCTAGATGTTCAGAAAATTGTGTTGACCGTTGGTTGCCATAGAAAGTCTCGTGAAACATGTGTGAGTAGGAGCCAGTAAAACTGAGTATTTTTACAGGCTTCACCCCTTACCTCCAGAGTCATCGTGGGAAAATTTCCTAACATTTTATTGCCAAAGAGCACTCATCTGTAAAGTGGGGACAAAGATATTTGTGAAGGGGATCAGGGTATGCCACCCCCAAATATGCCACTTTGGCATATTGATTATTTTGAGCTGAGAAACAGCAAGTGCACAGAGCCCTCTGCCTTACCTTTTCTACTTAAAAGTAGGGCATTAAGTTTCCCCCTTCCTGTACCAAGATGAGGAGAACAACCCTTATTACAAGCGATGGAGAGCTGGCACCAGAGGAGTCTACATAAACAAACTATACTAAGATAAACCTTACATTCTATTAGTTCTCCCAACATATTTTCATATATTTATTGGCCCCTGTTGAAACGGTCGATAAGCCCCTGAGTATAACCACTTGATTGAGTTTTTCACTTGTTTTCTGTGAAGCTCCCAAGCATGTCAAAATATTAACATCAATAAAAAATCATATGCCTTTTTTTCTTGTTAATCTGGCTTTTGTTAGTTTAATTCATAGGTTCCCAGTCACTGAGGCTAAGAGGATACAGCAAAAGATTTTCCTCCCACACTTGCTACGGATTAAGTGAGATAAACTTTTGAGAAGTCATTTGTTCCATCCTAATGATTTTCAACATGGCCACACCAGACTTGTCTCATTCAAATACAGACATAACGTAATACAGTTAGAAAATATCCTACCATTTGGTCCAGCGTTCTTCTCTGTAAACTATTCCTGCTCAGAAAACATGTTAATAAGTGCTGGGAGTGTATCAGCTAGTGACTTCAGAGGAAGGGGAAGCTGCTATGCATGAGGTAAGAGGAGGAATGTGCTGTTTTGCTGCTGAGGACAGGGTCCAAAATAGTGTGGGGGAGAAGAGGAGACACAAGCCAGCAAAACAGAAAAGCAGGTACTGCAGAGAAAAAGAACCAGGAAAGAAACTTCTGGAAGTAAGTGGTAAAACCACTTCTGGAGGTGAGAGGTAAAACCATTTGCCCAGGAGGTAAATGGTTTATATTGTCCTGTTCGCAAGTGATGTGTTTTTGCCCCCCACACAAGTGATGTGTTTCTGCCCCTCACCTCTCCAATCATCAGTAATCACATAATGATTACCAATGTTTTGGTTCAATTTCTGAGGAACACAATACAGGAGCTATTTTATATCCAGGTCTACATGAGGCAGCACCTAATCAGCATGTGTAGAATAAGAGCCCAAGAAGCACAGGAAGTCATAAAAGAGTAAGCTATCCAGAAATTAGCCAACAATCATGGAATAGCTCTGGACTTCTGAGGCAAATGGAAAGAGGTTCAATCCAGGGTTTATCTAGATCACCAAGGGTCAGATAAACTCCCATATGGAATATAACTTAAACCAATTTGTAAAGACGCCAAGAAAGGGTTCACCATGTTTTAAAGTCAGTTCCAACAGTGAGCAGTTATTTTTAACATCTAATGAAATTCTTCAGTTTAAATCCTTCATTTTAAACCAATAGTAACCCAAATCTTTTTTTGTTCAGCCATACTAATTCAGGCTTGACTTTTCCTAAATCAAATACATCCCCATGGATCGATTACTCTCACCTACATAGTCTTCAGGGAAGAAGAATAAAACTACTCTATCAGAGACCATGATGACACAATATTCTTTCAGAGGAGTCGCATCATAAATCTATTTTTGTACCCTTCTTCTCACACAGGTATTTTTAAAGTTATGATCCACAGTTCTGTTTTTTGCAACTTCAGCTACAGAGTCAAGTGTCATTTAAAAAAATTTTGCAGAAAAATTTCTTCCTTCATCCAGTGACAGTTTGTCTCATTTTGGCCATCTCCTCCCTTATTCTTTAACTGAGCTCTCCTAACTGAATTATGCTCCAGGTGCCCGATCCCTCCTCTGATTGTCTCTATAATTAAAACTGAGTGTATGGGACAAGCTCCCACTTAAAGCAAATCCAGACTGAGCCAGCTGCAATGGTATAAGTCTTATTGATGCAGGAAACTTTTACCTGTGTGACATAGTCATGTGATAACATTGCAATAAAATATTATACAACATCAGTGTCATCTAAATGCTCCATGACACTCTCAGAAGACACTTTAAAGGAAATACACAACATACCATGACCAATTCTTGCTCATATTAGATGGGTTTGGGGCAGTGAGGAGTCATTATGGAGCAAATATTTGAGTGAAAATATTTGAACAAACTGATGTTAAACACTCTAAGAACATAGCCTATAAAATGGATCCTTACATGTCAGTAAAATTATAAAATCAATTAACTGATCAATTATAAAATCAATTAATCAGTCAGTGCCCGTCCCGTGGAAGGCCTAGGTTAATTTATATTGTGTTAGGTCAGTGAAATTTTGAATGTCGTATGAAGGAAAAGTCCAGGTTTTCTCATTCTGTAAAACTGATGGAACGTTCACAAATAGAGGTATAGATGGGAGAACGGTTTTGTGCTCATGTTCATCAAGAATCTTTTCTTTTGGATTTTAATATAAACTCTCTCTCAATTTGGTAATAAGATTCAGTAAGAGGTAAAAGTGTTACCTGGAGTACACTTGTTCTTTATTTAAAAATAAAACTCAACTTTACATTGTGCACGTACGTCTCAAGATAATATGTGTATTAACAATATCAAACCTCTGAAAGTTCCTTAATATCATTAGTTTTTTTTTATCCTTTCC
>NW_017731377.1:4495727-4500249 GCF_001890085.2 Hipposideros armiger | reverse complement strand
AGGTAGTGTGAGTTTCCTCTAGAACTTTCTTGAAGGCCAGGACAAATGTCCTGGAGGTAAAAGAAAGCCTATTTTCTCTTTGATTTTCCAAGCTTCTCTGGCAGAGGCAATTGTACAGTGGATGTAAGCAATGTGATATACTTACCAACTACCTAGTGCATTGACCTCGGGCAGTTCCCTTAGTGCCCACTTCACAGCGTTGTTATGAAGATTAAATAAAGTCCTGGCACACTGAAGGTGCTCAATAAGTGATAGTCATGGCCAGCATGGCGGCTTTGTGCTTCTACCCCCAAGGCCGAAGTTCAGACCTTAACCTCTACGTGGGAGACTGGCTGCTGTACCCTCCTAACTAGTCTTCCTATCTCCAACTTTGTCCCTCCCTAATGTAGTCTGCATACCCGTGTTAGGTTAATTTTTCCAAACTATACCTTTAATTATGTCACTTTGCTATTAAAAACCATCAATGATTTCCCATTTTCTGAAGGATAAAGAAAAGCCCTTAGTCTTTGTCCAGAACTCTGTGGTTCTGCCTGGCTGGTCTAGCCTCAACTAACTTTATGTCTATTTGTCCATCATATGACCATTCCACACCATTCAGGTTGGTTTATTAGTAGTGTCCCATATATGCTTTCTCCTTTCCTTGAACTGTCTTGTTTATTCCTTAGTTGAACTGTCCAAATTCTTCCCATTTTTCAATTTAAGTACTCCATTCTCCTGAACCTTCTTGACA
This sequence comes from Hipposideros armiger, assembly GCF_001890085.2. NCBI lineage: Eukaryota > Metazoa > Chordata > Mammalia > Chiroptera > Hipposideridae > Hipposideros > Hipposideros armiger. Next base: position 4,499,519 of record NW_017731377.1, on the reverse strand, counting down.
TCACCAATGCGTCTTTGCTGTTTCTCTTCTTAAGATTTCTAATACTTTATTGCTCACTGACTAGGCAGCACTTATTGTTTTATTTTATCACAAAGATACATGACATTATTCTTTACCTAAAGAAAATGGTTATTAAAAATAGCTAAATTCTTCAGGCAACGTAATCTCCTTCAGGAAGGTAGAATTATTTTAGCAGATCAAGAATATAGGTTTGTATATCGTTGGCCTAACATTGTAGTGCTGCAAGTGGTAAGATTTTAGAATAAAGCTTACTTTGATCCGCTGCTTGCTATTTGCTTATGAGTGGATCTGTTCAGTTAACTTTGCTATAATATTCCACTTTTTTTTCTTTCCTTGCATGCATAAAATCATTTCATGTATTTCCTGAGAGAATGTCAGTTCTGTTTCAAAGACTATTCAGAGCATCCTGGAGAACCAAACCAAACCAAAAGCTCTACTATACACTTAATTTTACAGGTGCATATATATTTTTGTCATTCATATTTAGGTTATGAGAGTTAATTTAAATAATATGCATGAGAATACTTTGTTTACTGTAAAGCTTTGCAGAGACACTTGTTTTATAAGCTATTTTCAAAATGCCAAAAACGAACAATATCCCTTCATTTCCAGAGGGTAATGGCAACCTTGGACTCAATTCCTATATCCATTCCCCTTCCAAATTGGTTATGATTACACTTCCTCAGGTTCTTGAACTNAGGTGCATATATATTTTTGTCATTCATATTTAGGTTATGAGAGTTAATTTAAATAATATGCATGAGAATACTTTGTTTACTGTAAAGCTTTGCAGAGACACTTGTTTTATAAGCTATTTTCAAAATGCCAAAAACGAACAATATCCCTTCATTTCCAGAGGGTAATGGCAACCTTGGACTCAATTCCTATATCCATTCCCCTTCCAAATTGGTTATGATTACACTTCCTCAGGTTCTTGAACTATATTTAGGTGTGAAGGGAAAAGACAGACAGGCTTTCACTGATCAAAAGAAACAGATGCACGGGCATTTTAGGTAATTCCAGAGAGTTTCAGAACGGTTCAGGGTTTGTTCTGTACAGTAAGAAAATTAACTTTCCTGCTCCCATGCCAGAAAGGGTTGGACTTCAGTGAGCCATTCAGGTCTTGGCTATGTTATTAGGACTCTCTCTTCTAAAAAGATGTGGCCGTGAGCCTAAAAAGAAATAAATAATTAATCTAACAATTCTAAGATTTATGGTCTTCAAAATATTAAATATAAAACAAAGTAGTCCATAGGAAAAAGAGTACAATGTTACTAGTTTTCAAAAAAGTTAGTAGACCCGAGAAAGTGATGTCATGAAGTCAAGAGGAGATTTTGATTTTCAAGTCGAATCTACCGGATCTCCCCATGTATAAGACGCACCTTAATTTTGGAGCCCGAAATTTGAAAAAAAAAAGTATTACATAAAGTTATTGAACTCAGGTTTTATTCATCATAAAATTCATACAACTCCTCATCACTGTCAAAACTCCCAACCATTGGCTTGTCCTCATCTGTGTCTGCTGATGAATCACTGTCTTCATATATTGCCTCGTCCTCAGTTCCATCTATGGCATCTGAAATGCCACACTTCTTAAGTGACTTGACAATGATCTACAACCATTGTATAAGACGCACCCAGTTTTTAGACCCCAAATTTTTCAAAAAGGCGTGCATCTTATACATGGGGAGATACGGTATTTAGTTATTGCACAAATATGAGCAACTTTAAAAAAAAATCTTAAACTTGCTAAGCCACTTGTGGCTTTGTTGCAGAGACTGCTCCCCTGTGCAGGCCTTTGGCTTTGCTTATAATGGACTCAGTTGCTTCTCTGAGTCCTCTTGCTTCTCTGGATAAGTGAGATATTTTCTGTCAGTGAAATAGGCTAAATTAACAAGGTGCCATTTTCTAATGCCAAAAATTGGCGCGCTGCCAGGAGGAGCAGTGGAGTGGGGTCCAGTGATTTGGCTCACTCTAGGATGTTCATAGAAATTCCAGAAACTTAGTAGACAAGCAGCCTGTTCTACTTTTCTTTCAAACTAATGATATATTTTGTAAAAATAATAATATGAATTAGATCATTATCTTCATAAGAGATAAGTAACCACAGTACTTTAATGCACCATATGGAATTTTCTGTGTCAACAATCTATTCTTGTGTATACTGATTAAGTTGATCAAAGTCTGCTGTTCTTCTGTAGCAAATGATTTCCTTAATCTGGGTTTCTTCCTTTTAGGTTATCAGAGAAACTTTATTTCCATGAGTTTGCTCAGTGTTGGCCCTGTCTTTAAAAACTGGGTCAAGGGAGTCGTTGGTGTTGAAATTCTCCAGCACTCAAAGTACATTTATGCATTACGGATATTGAATCTGGTTAGCTTCCTAAGCCTCTGGGAGCAATAGCTTCCCTCCCTCTNAAATATTTGAGTGAAAATATTTGAACAAACTGATGTTAAACACTCTAAGAACATAGCCTATAAAATGGATCCTTACATGTCAGTAAAATTATAAAATCAATTAACTGATCAATTATAAAATCAATTAATCAGTCAGTGCCCATCCCGTGGAAGGCCTAGGTTAATTTCTATTGTGTTAGGTCAGTGAAATTTTGAATGTCGTATGAAGGAAAAGTCCAGGTTTTCTCATTCTGTAAAACTGATGGAACGTTCACAAATAGAGGTATAGATGGGAGAACGGTTTTGTGCTCATGTTCATCAAGAATCTTTTCTTTTGGATTTTAATATAAACTCTCTCTCAATTTGGTAATAAGATTCAGTAAGAGGTAAAAGTGTTACCTGGAGTACACTTGTTCTTTATTTAAAAATAAAACTCAACTTTACATTGTGCACGTACGTCTCAAGATAATATGTGTATTAACAATATCAAACCTCTGAAAGTTCCTTAATATCATTAGTTTTTTTTTATCCTTTCCAATGTGTCAGTCAAGCAAAAAGCAGTTTCTTTCAGCATCCTTTAGTGGATCAGGCACTACGGTGATGATCTTTATAATAGACCAGACTTTACTCTAAAGTAATCATAATAATTGAGCTTTAAAATTTTTAAACCTGAAAAAAATTACTTTAAATATTATTTTTATCGGGGAATTTTACTTTGTAAGTAAACCTTCAAGGAAATTGTTTCACCTTCTGTTTTAGGCATCCCACAAACCACAAATAAATGCGAACTGACTACTGTAGAGACATTTTCCTTTCCTTTCATTATAGGCAGATTTCTCTATAATCTATTTGCTCACTCCAATTTTATATCTACTTAATTCAGCCTTTCAAGTAAATCTGCTTATTAATGCTAACAGTTTCAGCTGTATGATAAGTATGCTAATTGGCTTTGGCTAGAAATTCACAGTTCTACAACACTGGATAACATGAACGCTCTTTGCGAGAGCCTTTTTCTTTTCTATCCTCTCACTTTGCTGAGAATAATCATTGTTATTGAACCCTTTGTTCTTTACTACAATCAGGGCCCAAACTGCCTACACAATTGAAAGTTTAAAGGGAGATATAAAATGTGTGGTTTAAACTTAAATGGGGAAAGTATGTACTTAAGTTATTTCCGCCCTTATGTTTTGAAGAATCCAATGTGGTACAGTGTCTTTATGGACAATAAAATGGGCAACACTGATTTTAATAGTGGCCTAGGCCTCTTTATGAAAATAAACCATAGAAATGATCCTGGTCTAGGAGCAGGGAAATAGCAAGCTATTCAGTCAGATAATAATACGAATGTTTGGTAAGGAAATCTCAGAAGGCATTTTG
>NW_017731377.1:4461756-4490752 GCF_001890085.2 Hipposideros armiger | reverse complement strand
AGCATGGGGGTGGGGTGGGGGGGCTCTCCAAGCTAGTTAGTTACTCCATTTTTATTACGACAATATTAAAGCATAGAGTTAGAATATGCTGGAGTAGATTGTTCACAAACCCTTTTAGAAGTGTTTGGCTACATATACCAAAGTACTGTTTACTTTTGTGAGCAGACAGTTAATCTATAGTACCAAATTTACAACTGAGTGGAAATTAAACAAGGTAACATAAAAACAAGATCCAAAATTGTTTTAATAACTTGTACATGATTGACATCGTGCTAAGTACTATAGAATGGTTTTATCATTAACCCTCCGTTGGGTGCGACTGATCTCACAGATTTATTGCACACAAATTTTCAAATATCTAACAGTTAAGTATCGTGACTCATCGCTTTCATATCTTCCCTCTCTACTGTAACCTATCGCCAGTCGTGTTTGTAACTTAATACAGTAAGACATATTTCATAGAGGCATCTTTGTGTCCAATGAATCTGTGAGATCAGTTGAGCCCAACGAGGGTTAAATTTTATTTTCACAACCTTACGATGAAGTTCAGATAGGTGGGATGACTTAGTTCACATAGCTTGGAGCAGGTAGAACACAGTTTTAAACCCTGATTTGTCTGCCTCAGGACCTAGCCCTTTTAGAACCCTTGTGCCCTGTTGGTGGGCATGAAATGTAAATTGGTATAGCCATTATGGGAAAGAGTATGGAGTTTCCTCCAAAAACTATTGTAAAAATAGAACTACCACATAATCCAGCAATCCCTGTTCTGGGTAAATATAAAAAGGAAATTAAATCAGACCTCAAAGAGATATCTGTACTCTCATGTTCATTGCAGTGTTTTCACAATAGCCAACATATGGAAACAACCTAAGTGTCTGTTGACAGATATATGAATAAAAATATTGCTATATATACAAATATAAATATCTAAATACACACACATATAATTCAACATTCAAAAAGACAGGGATCTTGCCATTTGCAAAAACATAGATAGATGAATCTGCAGGAGATTATGGTGAAATGAACTTTATGTGGAGTCTAAAAAAGTGAAACTTATAGAAGCAGAGAGTAGAAGGCTGGTTTCCAGGGACTGTGAAATGAGAGAAATGGGGGATACTGGTAAAAGGGTACAAAGTTACAGTTATGTTGGATGAATAAGTCTAGAGATCTAATGCATAGAACCCAGCCTCTGTTTTGAAGTCAATGCAGATTTAGAGTTAAGCAGATCTACTAGCTTTGGGACTTTATATAAACCATGTAGCTCTCTGAGTCTCAATTTTCTCATCTCTATATTATTAAATTTACATAATAAATTGTGTTGTGGAGAGAATTAAATGAGAAAAGCTATCTGAAGTACTTAGCATAGTACTCATCACAAAGTAAAATTACTTTTTTTTAGTTTTGAGGTATTTTTTGCTAAATTACTCATACATGACTAGCTTCTAGGGCTTCATTATTTAAAGTGTGGTCGCAGGACCAGAAGCACTGGCCCCACCAAGGAGCTACTTAGGATACAGTCCAGGAACCATCAGTTTCCCTCTACTCTCCTAGGTTCAATGGCTGGGGCCCTCAATCAAACTGATAAAGACAGATTAACAAGAGAAAAAAAACTGTTTTAACACACAGGAGTTTGCAAAAAAATTATGGCTTAAGGAGGCAGCCAAATGAGTGAGGCTTCTATACCATCCTAGGCTGAACAAAGGAAAAGGGGGGATGGGGCTTCTGGGTGCGGTGGGGCCACATTACGGAAAGTGAAGGGAAGAAATATATGGTGAATAAGGGTTGTCTTGTTATGCAGATAGGGCTTTCTCAGATGATAAGAGTTATTTCCTGGAGTAGCTCTCTTCCTGGTACAGCAATACTTTTACAAATGGAAATTTCCTTTACAAAACGAGATATTTATACTTGATTTTTAGGCAGTTAAGGGGGGAGTTTATGAGGTTTTCCTACATCTACTAGTTCTCAATTAGTCAAAATAATCCTTATACCGAAGTACCCTTCATTAACTAAACAGAATTCCCACCACAAGCCCCCCAGCGCATATCCCAGGTTCTAGCAGGAACCTGCATTGTAACATGATGCTCATGATTTTTTAAAGCACTTGGAAGTCTGAGAAGCACTCAACTATTAGGGCATTTTCTCATCATTATCTGCCTCTGAAATAGGTAGGTCAGCTAACTTCCTCCCTTTCATTCCATAATACCAACCCTCTGTGTGTCCACATACAACACACACACTTTGAGCCAGGCAGTATGCTGAGAACTAAGGGTTTAGTAGTGAACAAAATGGTCTTTGCTCTCCTGGAACTTGAAATCCCTGGAGGACAAGCACCAGGAACAGGAGCAGTCCTCTTAGGATTTGAGGTTGATTCAGGAATAGGTAGCAGCAGTTTTTGCAAGCAAGAGGGTAGACATGCTCCCTGATTTCATAAATTGATCTTTCCACCTTGCCAGTGTTATGGTCAGGTGAGCAGTTAAATCCTTATGAAATTAAAATTCTATTTCTCTGGGTTTAGGGAATCCTATGAATCTCATGGTTATTAATTGACTCAGTTGGCTCAACAATTCTTGAAGCATCTTGGTTTAGATTAAGTTTGCTTTGGTAATGAGCTCAAGCAAGCCACCAACTGTTGCAATAGAAGATTCGGTTCATATCCTGTTTTCCTCATCTGCACCAGGCTATTGGAATTGAGAAGTGTTGAAGTGAAGCTTGGTAATTAAAGCTTGTTTATTGTGACATCATAATCAGACAGACATGTGGATGGCTTTCCTTTTCTATTCCAAGATACAATAAAGCTAAAAACCTGAACTCCCTTCATAGATGGAGTTGTTCAGTTGATTTTCTACTCCCAGAGGTCAATCTCTCCTCCCAGAGGTAATGATTTAGTTGTTTTACCAAGAAGTCACTGAAATACATAAACAAGTTTCATAAGGTTTTCCAAAATTGCTGAGTTCCATGGGATTTTTTTCCTCTCACATTGCTTTGAAGCATAAAAAAAATTTTAAACCACTAAATCAGAGATCAGGAAGCCAATTTACTAACCTGAGTAAAGTAATCTTTTTTGGTGGGTTGAGGAAGTTTGAAAAGCTGTCTTTAACTACACATTGGTTTGTTTGTTAGCTGATTTACATGTTGGAATATACTTTTGAATTGTGTGGATATTAAGGTTTCCATTCTCTTTACAGCTGTATTTTATTCATAGTAAAACATAAGTACTACCTTGGGGAGTTGACCCACTGCTGAGAATGCCTTTCCAGCATCCTGGTATCCCACCTGGATGCCACAGCATTGCATTAGGAATCCTTTCATAATCCTATGATGTAGGCAGTTTTTATCCTCTTTTTTCAGATTAGTACACTATAGCTTAGTGACATTTAGCACTTGAGTTTGTGATTAAATGTTTTATCCAAAAGAGGATGCATAGGCCCAACGTTTAAATAGATCCAAGAAAGAGTCTCATAGATTAATTAATTGCTCTTTACCTAGTCTGAAGGGGACAATAGGATAACCTGGTTTTCTTTGGAAATATTTTATTTTTCGTCATTTTATTCTCTCACACACATCCTTAAATATCAAGGACAGAATATTTTGTCCTAATTAGTATAGCAACAAAAATTTTTAAAGAATCCTGTTCTGATTTAATTTAAACCCAACATGGAATGTGATTTGCTTTTGTTTTTTGTTTGTTTTGGTATAGTTTATTTTATTTTTACCTTTTGTTATCTTACTTAACTTGCTAGCTACGTAAACCTAAGTGGATTACTTACTAGCTTTGAGCCTCGATTTTCTTATCCGTAAAGTGGGGAAAATAATAGTAGATACATCACAGAGTTGTTATGAATCATGAGTTAAACTTTAAAAAGTGACCACAATAAGGTTTGGCACGTAGTAAGGGCTGTGGTTTTGCTAAGTAAAAATTAAAAATAATTAATTTGTCCAGAGAAATAAATCTACTTTTTTTCTCTAGATAATTTCTAATAGACTTTCTTTTAATTAGGAGAAATCACAATGTAAAACAGTGGCCCTGAGTAGAAAAATCAACATTTTGTTTTTTAGAAGTATTTTTGAAGGTTTTATAAGGGTCTTAGTTCTTCCTCTTTAGGCTATAATTCTCCAACCAGAGCATCAGTTACTCAAGGGTGGGGGATGGGGTGCAAATCTTGCTCATTTTTACACTTTAGAACATAATAGAGAATTTGCCAAAAAGTTGGTGTCTATGAAATGTTGGTTGAATTAATAGGCATTTAAAGTATTCTTTTTTGGTAATTTTTCTGGAATTTCCAGCTTGGTTTAACTCCCCCCTTTCAGACATCTCCAGTTAGCTCAGATCCCTTTGACTAAAGCAAATGGACAACAACGTTACTGTGGTGGGTGAATTCTGATATAACTAGGCAAAGGTTGATAACACAGAAGCAGAGGCTGATAAGTTCTATAAGCCTTATCACCAAGTTCATCATCCTCCAGTTAAGTAACTTTGAAATAAGTTTTGAAAATGAGGTGATGGGTTCAATATCCTTCCATTTGTATTATCATAGGAAGTATAGAAAGTATCTCATGAAAAAAAAGATTTGTGATAATTATTGGAATTTTAAACTATTTTGTCTGAGTAGAATAGTTCTCTCTAGGGAAAAGAAATCTCTCTAGGGACATTCAATACCTTAAAAAAATAAGTTTAGCAAATGTCTATTGAACGATCAGGAAAATAAAATAATCTCTTGTCCACATTCACACCGCTTTCTGGAAGTTGCAGATATGTATTTTTAAAATATTACCATTGTTTTGAAAATATTTATTGAGGCCTGGAGTCTTATGGAGACAATATACTGAGCATAAGAGTGTTCAATGAGCCTTCGTTTTCATCGTTATTATTGATATTGGCATCTTTAATACCTTCCATTCCTCACCCCTTCAATTCGCACCATCATCCGCTTCCTTCTTGATTTAATCCAATCTTCCTCAGGCTTGATCCAAGCCTGGCTTAAGGACTCATGATGCTCCTACTCCCCTAAACTCAGCAAAAGCTGCACTATTGGAGTTTGCTGCCAGAAACCAAGCCCTAAAACTCCTTCATTACTTTCTTATTCTCTAGAAATCCAGGAGCTTAATGAGAGCAGCAAAACCAACCCCGCATCCAACTTCTGCACACACTTTGCCTCCACTGAAGGTGATGGTAACTATATCTGCAGCACTGGAAAGAGATTACTTAAAAAGCGTATGAGAGAGTAGTGGGGAAAGACAAAGAGAGTATGAGAAGAAAGGAATATGTAGAAGGCTAGTGGAAGTATAAACGACAGCAGAGTAAAAATGAGTGGATGAGGAGGCTGGAAACAGGATTTGTCTGGACTAAGGAGTCAGTGATGGGGGGAAATATGTGGAAGAGTGAAAGTACCTAGTGAAGTAACCATGGAGACAAACTCTTTTCTCCTAAAGCTCTTTTACCTCTTCTTAAGCATTTCTCATGTTGATAATATCATCTCAGAAAATTGTCTTGTTTTAACCTGCCAGGATTCTAGAAATCCTTTTTTTCTCGCCCACAATGTTCTTATGTTTCTAGAATGTGATGTTGCTAGAGGTGGATATATTTCAGTAAGATGTATTACAAGACTAAAGAAACCCAAGGGGTTATGTTTCCTATCAGCTGTTAGCCTCTGTACTTGCACTCTGTGACATAGGCTGTACTGTGGATAACACAGGATAAAAGCTGCCAAACAGCCTATTTCTTCCCAGGGCTTGCATTAGTCCTCTGGGGCTGCCATAACAAAATACCACAGACTGGCTGACTTATTAAACAACAGAAATTTACGGTCTCACAATTCTGGAAGCTGGAAGTCCGAGATCAAAGTGTCGGCAGAGTTAGTCCTTTCTGAGCGCTGTGACAAAGAATCTGTTCATGCTTCACTCCTAGCTTCTGGTGGTTTGCTGGCAATCATTGACGTTTCTTGGCGTATAGAAGCATTACTCCAATTTCTGCCTTTAACTTTACATGGTGTTCTCTCTGTGTATCTGTGTCTGTATTATTCAAATGTCCCCTCTTTATTAGGGCACCACACCAGGTATGTTGAATAAGGGTCTCATTCTTCTTCAGTATGACCTCACCTTAACTAATTACATCTGCAATGGCTCTATTTTCAAACAGGACACATTCTGAGGTATAGGGAGTAAAATTCAACATGCAATTCAACATGCAATTTTTGGGGAGGTGAGGAGGCATACACAGTTCAATGCATACCAGTGCCAGTTTGAGAAAATTTAACTTAATTTGCTGTTATTAGACAACTATCATTTAGGTTGGACATTCTTTCTTGGATAGGTTCTTTTAATGAATGAAACCCATTGACATAAAAAACTCTCATTAAAATGTACAACTTCTAGGCTACCCAAATAGAAACTCTCACGTATATCTACATGGAAAAACTTATCTACACGAAGTGAGAGCAGTGTACCAAGGTAAATTGGTGATGGGTAAAGAAGGGTGCAACTGAAGGGAGAGGTCCTGCCCATCCCCCCCATTGGTCCCCCCTCAATCACAAAACCCTTCTCTTTCAAAGTCAGGTCCAAGTTACCTGAAGGAATCCTAAGGGTCTGTTTTGAATAAATTATTTCCATACTGACTGGAATGAATTCTCTCCAAGTACATCTTTACTCCTTCTCATATTGGTTGAAGGAAACCCTTCAGGGGCTTAGCTCTCATCTCTAGATATGGGGTCTTGTATCTCACTTAGTCTTTAAGGAGTGGGGTTTGGGGAGCTGCTGGGAGTGGGTTGGAGAGAAGTAACTCTATTTCTGTTTTGCTTCTAGAATATATTTACAAACTCTGTGAAAATATTTAGCCCTAACCAAATTTATTGTACACATACCACACCCTCCCTGTCCCTCATGTGTGTTTTCTCTCTCTCCCTTCCTCTGTGCTGTGGAAGAGTCTTAGGGGCAGCTGCTCATGAAACCTTATTCAAGTCCCTGAGCATATTCAAGCTATTGGTTTATACTTGAAAATGAAGACTATCTTAGTTTTAACCCTGAACTACTAGTACATTCAGGGAATTGGAAAGAAATGTGAGTCTGACTAAAAGAGGATGATTAAGAAAAAAACCATGGGGTTAATTAGAACAAAACCAGTAAGAGAATCACAAAAATTAGATTTCAATAAAATAACGATTTAAAAAATGATTCCAAGTATATTTATAGCTAGAGATTTTATCACTATCCCAAGGTGCCTAAATGACTGTGCTGCTAATAAAATAATGTTACAGGAAAGGCAAACCTAACTTTTTACAAATGCTAAGCCATTTGAACGTCAAGCCACTATTTGTAAAATTAAACCACTCATATTTTCTCAGTGAATCATCTCTTTGAAGAAATTGAAAAAAATTGTAACTATTTTTACCGTAGCTGCTTGATTTGACTAACTTCTCCTAGCAGTCACTTACCGGACTCTTTGTAAATCTTACGTTTGCAAAAGACTGACCCCACATTTTCTTATAATTTTGCTTTTAGTTACCAGTAATCATTTTTTTAATGTATTCAATACAGAAAGAAAATTGAGGTTTCACATTTTTGAAGAGCTTTTCCATCTTTAAAAACTAAAACTTGATTTCTGCTTGAATCTCTCATTCCATATTTTAATTTAAGTGTATTTAAATCTAGTGGATTGCTTTTCTCTTCTCTCTTTTTTCATTGCACAGGTAATATAGGATTGTTATGAAATAGTTGAAAAATACAGATAAACAAAAGGTAAAAAAAGATATTCATAATTACAGTAGCAAGGGTTAATGACTGTTATCTTCATCTTGTTGCATATGTTTCAAATTTATATTATTTTTAGACATAAAAAGAGATCATGCTATACATACTGCTTTGAAATCTACTTCTTTCACTTAACAATATATTGTGAATATATTTCCATACCAGTACATGTTATTTTCAGACATTATTTCAAATGGATGCTTAACGTTCCATTATATGAATGTGACATTGTTTACTCCATCAAGCCTCTACATTCAAAGCCCTGAATATTCCATTTTTTTCATTCTTTTTTCAAATGTTGCAAACATAGTTGCAAAACCAGCTAAATGTTAGCACATATAGTAAACTACTTCCTTCAGATTAATTGGGAAACTTGTAATAAATGCAACTGTCTTAACAGAATTGGCCCCTGTTGCCATTTTTCTGATCATGGAAAAGAATAAAATATGTAAGTTACTTTCCCACCTCCAGCATAGAAAAATACAACATAATCCTCCAGAGAGACCTCCAGAGAGAGTCATTATGCATCCTCAAGCTCCCAGCCGTTCCTAATTAGGTTTGCGTGATCTGTTTTCACCATGCAGTTCAGTTCGGAAGGTATGGACAGTTATGACCAAATGACTCATGGAACCAGAGAAACACTAAGAAACCTCAACTTGTATAACGTCATTGAAAAAAAGAGGTGATTATTTATAGGACATTTCATAGGAAAAATAGCTTTAATTCCTGTTTATTAGCAGTGAGTTGGGATTACATTTTTTGGTTAGATCCTGAGTTGCACAAGCATAAGTCATCCAGTAAATAGCTTGCTCCTAGAAGTCTAACAGTTAATGAGGTGGATGAACTAATGACTGAAATTGTGGCGAAGGACTGCAAAGAGACCAGGGCTGCATAGTTTCTATTTCTTCATTCCATTTTAAAGGAGGGCAGGAAGAGGTGAAAGATTGGAAGGACTGGTTTGGTCCTGAAACTGCTCAAGTGGAGAATTTCTGGTTATTTCATTTTTAGATCCTTGTGTCCTTGACACTTAGAGGATCAGTTGGAACAAGTAATTTAAAAAAGTAAGAGCACTAAGCAATGAGCTTTGGGCAATGCATTTAGAACCCATCAGAGTATAAGTGGTTTGGTAGTAATTATAAGTGCACAGTGGAAAACTAAGACTCACGTGTCCAGATTTGTCTCTGATTACAAGTCAGAAAGATAGAGAAAATGAGCAGTATAATTTAAAGGCAAGGGAGGTTTTATTTCCAGATTCTATTGACTAAACGCTCTGGCTTAAAAATACAGTAATGATATTTAAAACAAGCCAAAATGTTGACATTTTACATGTTCATTTACTTATTTGAAAGCTGTATCATGAAATAATATGTAAATTCATATATGTTTCAGGTATGCCAATACCCATAATATAGAGAAAATGAATAATGTGAAATAAAACATGCCAAACAGTATAGAAAATAATACAATGGATACTGATGTCCAGATCATCCAGCTTAGGAAACAATAGTTATCAATACTATTGATCATTATTTTGTCCTCCTCAACTGCACTGTGGCATATATAAATGTTGCAAAAAATGTGTAATAATTTTGTACATCTTTAAACTTTATATACATAAAATTGTACTGTATTTTTCTGTAACTTGATATTATGTTTGTAAGAATCAACCATATTAATACCTACCAGACTAGGTCATTTGATTTATTATTGAATAGGATCACGTACAATAAAATAAAATATATTCATCCGTTCTCTCATTGATGAACATTTAGCTTGTTTCCAGTTCTATGCTATTTCACCCACTACTGATACAAGTTCTTCTATCCATGAGTCCTGTGCACAGTTTTGACAGGGTTTCTGGGAGATATTTCCAGGGTGAAATCCTTGAGTTACAGAGGGTATTTCCAACCTAACTAGAGTTTGAAAATTGGACTCAAAGTGTTTTTTCCAAGGTACACTCAAACCAGCAGTGGATAAGACCTTTATTTTTACACATTCTTGGTAACAAAACATGTCAGGTTTTTCAACATTTGCCATTCTGATGAATATGAAATGAGATAGTGGTTGTAATTTGTACTTTTGATTGCTAAGTTGAATATATCTGTTTTTAAAGGATTTATCCTTTTTTTTAGAACAATGCTAGTTTCATGGCAAAATTGAGCAGGCGGTGCAGAGATTTTTCCATATACCCTTTACCTACACACATGTACAGCCTCCTCCGTTATCAATATCACTCACCAGAGTGATATACTTGTTACTACTGATGAACCTACATTGGTGCATCACTATCACCCAGATTCCATAGTTTACATTAGGATTCACTCTTGGTGGTGTACATTCTGTGGGTTTGGACAAACGTATAATGACATGTATCCATCACTATTGTATCATGCAGAGTATTTTCACTGCCCTAAAAATACTCTGTGCTCCACCTGTTCAACCTTTGACTCCCAACCCCTGTCAACCACTGATCTTTTTACTGTCTCCATAGATTTGGCTTTTCCAAAATGTCATACAGTTGTAATTATAGAACATAATAGATAGCCCTTTAAGATTTACTTAGTAATATTCATTTAAGGTTCTTCCATTTTCTTTCATGTCTTGATAGATGATTTCTTTTTTAGCACTGAATAATATTCCACTCTCTGGATGTTCCACAATTTACTCATTCACCTACTGATGAGCATCTTGGTCGCTTCCAAGCCTGGGCAATTATGAATAAAGCTATACAGGATTTTGTGTGGACATAAGTTTGCAATTTTGTACAAATATCAAGGAGTGTAATTTTTGGATTGGATGGTAAGAGTATGTTTAGTTGAATCATCTTTTTATATGGCCAATTAAGCTTCAGGCTTCTATTTTGTAAATTGCATATAAAAATATTTTGCGTATTTTTCTTTTACATTTTTTTCTTAGTAAGTTCTTTGTATTTCAACATCCTAATCTTTTACTGTTCACAAACATCTCCCAGGCTTTGACTTTTCTTTTAATTTTGCAATGAGATAATTTTGGAAATAAAAAATTTAAATATATCATTTTTTGATTGATTGTGTTCTTTGTTTAAGGAAATCTCTTAATGCTGAGATTTTAAAGATAAGCTATGTTTTCTTCAAAAAGTCAGATTTGCTTTTCATGTGAATGTCATGTATCTTCATTATATTTATTCCTGCTATCTTATCGTTTTTCCTTTCTATTGTAAAATCTATGTTTAAAATAATTATATTTTCTAATTGTTATTATATACAGAAAGGCAATAGAGGTTGCATAGTGACTGTTGCTGTTAATTAGTGATCATTTATTTAAATATACATGAATCAAAATAATTTTGCAGTAATTGGTGCATTTTGACTGCTCTGTTAAAATCTTTTACCGTCAGGATGAATTTGTTAATTCTCTGTGGTTATGCCATTTTACTTTATTTATTTGGGGACTATGGTATTAATATATAAAAGTAAACTAGAACTAGAACTGTTTTCACTATGTGACATTTCAACCTCCAAAAGCTTTTTGTTTTAGTATCTATTTTGTTTGACATCAATATAACTATTATAGCTTTCTTTAAGTTAATATATCTTTTTCTATGTATGTTCTGTATACCTTTTTCTATGGTTTTGATTTTTTCTATGTATACTTGTATATCTTTTACTATACTTTTGCTTTTAGTTTTTCTCATTCTTTTTGTTTATATGTATCTCTTAGAACATCATGTAGCTGCCTTTATTTTTTAAATTTCAATCTGAAAATCTTTGTCCTTTAACTGACAAATTTACTTCTTTGATTTTTATTATGATTATGCATATATATTGAATTTTCTTCTTTAAATGTACTTTTAAAAATATGCCTTTTTCTTATTGCTTATGGCATAATGAGTTTTTTTAAATCACTTTTCTCCAGTAGAAGATACATACTTTATTTTAACTTTTTAATTGATTACCTTTAAAATTTCAATATAGTTGATTAAACACAGTTTAAAGTTAATCCTTAAACAAAACAACAACAAAAATATTAGAACACTCAGGGCCATTTCATTTATCCTTCTGGTTTCTTTTTTCTTCCTTGTTTTTGTTTGCTGGTGATTTCCCTTCCCTCCCCTCCCCCCCAACCCCTCCACACCCCACCCCACCCCACACACACACAGATTACCTTTGTATTTCGAAGGTGGTTGGTTACATTTTATTCTGTATTTCTAGACATTTGTGGCATCAGCTTTGTTTTTTCCCTTTCTTTCTGAAGATGTGTTAGGTACAATATTGTCAGAGACAAAGTCAACTTTGACTTTTAATGCCATGGGGTGCATCCTTTTCTTCAGGGCTGACAGTTCTTTGTGGAATAGGAGGAGAGCATGAAGGGCTAAGTGCCTTGGAGGAATAGAGTTGCCAAAATGGACTAGAGAAGCCCAGGGAGGGCATTGGGCAATGCTGAAAGTCAATTTCCACTTCCCAGTCCTATCTAAACCTGACCTTGCCCACGGTTTTAATAAAATAAAGTAACATCTATTTCTCCTAAGGATTTTACTGTTCCCTTTGTGAGAAGCAAACACACTGTTAACTTAGAAAATAATGAGTTATTTTTTTTTCCTTTTGAGTTCAGAGTTTTCTGTGCAAGTGTTCTCCAGAGAGTGAAGGGGGTAAGTTTCCTTTCTATAGCTGTTGGAAAGTTATACATTCCTTCATAGCAAGGAAAAGTTCTTTCATGGCTCTTCAAAAGTAGAGTACTTGGGCTCCTGCTGGGGGCCAGCATGGTAGCTGCTCTGAGAACAAAATGAGAACAGGTGCCTTGCTCAGAAAAATCTAGGAAGTTGGGTCCTGGAGAGCTCAGTCTTTATCCTTTATGTGTTTCAGTTTAGGGTATGATTTCAATGGGAATCGTATTAGAACTGTAATCAAGGTTTGCCAACCTTGAAATGAGTTCAATCTGCCAAACCCATTCTCATTTACATAAACATGCAATTTCAGATAACAGTCACTGGCTAGTAGTGTTTATTTGGTATCTTAGCACCTGCTCCGTGTTCTCTCCTCTTAGAGTGTTATTTTGGTGCTTAGGATGGATGTGGGAAGTGTGTGCTAAGTCATCGGCTTAGAACTGGCTCCGGGTTCCATGGGATCCTTTCCTGCTGAGTCTTCCTCCTTATGACTTGGACTTTAGGAATTTATAAAAGACTCATAGAGAGTAGGAGACACTGAGGAAATACTGAGGATATCAGGGCTGGGACTGTTTGAACCAGGGAGAGACAGGAGCAGTGGAGATGCTTGGAGTAGTCACTTCATTTGACATGGGTATGACTGAAGCAATGTGTGTCTGCCTTCCATGTAGATTCTTAGCAACTTGATGCCTTTATAGTTGCAGTGGGAATAGGTATTCAAATCTGAATTGAAACATTTACAGCCCACACTTCAGGTCAAAGAATAAACAGAAATGAGAAGGAATTATTTTCATTTTCCCACTTGTGATAGTCACTAGTGAAAAAAACTAAAAGTAACGATCTGTATACTCTTAGAGTCTCAAACAGATTTGGGGGGATTGCTATAAGTTCTATGTCACAGCTCTTTATGTTAAAAATATATTTACAAGTGATTAATCCATGGTCTGATGGTCTACTTAGAAATTTGTAAGTGATATGTTAACTTCAGCCTTGCTATATCCCCATTTATATTCTTCCCTAGCCTCCCACACGCTAGTATGGGCAGGATTTACTAAAGCAGTGACTTCAAATGGGCTTTGGTTGAGAGGAGAGATTGGTTGGGGCCAGAAAACGCACCCGAGCATGATTCTGCAGGATACTCCCTCTGAAAAAGCCAGATACGTGTCACAGTTCATCACCAAACTCCAAAGTTAGAGTGGAATCTATCCACCACATCTCAGATGTCTAGGCCTAGGGAGTTACTTCTTGATTCTTACTATACATCACCCCAGAAAATAAGTATGTGGACCTCATCCAAGTGGCTGAGCATGCTCAAAGAACAAAGGGGCTTAGAACGATTTGGAATTGTTGAAACACCCATTAGAGATACTTGGGTCATATCACAGAACATAATTACCAAATAAATATTCTACAAAATTTCCCTTTATGTCAAGGGTTGACAAATATGGCCTGTGGGCCAAATGGGCCTGCTGCCTCTTTTTGAATGACCTTCAAGCTAAGAATTATTTTTATATATTTGAATGATTAAAATACTTCAAAAGGAGAATAACGTTTCATGACAGATGGAAATTATTTAAAATTCAAGTTTCGGGTCCATGAATGAAGTTGACTTGGAACACAGCCACACTCCTTCATTTACTTCGTGTCTAGGGCTGCTTTCATGCTACATCAGCAAAGTTAAGTAGTTTCAGTCGAGTCAGTATGGCTCACAAAGCCTAGAATATTTATTATCTGGTCCTCTGCCGAAAAAACAAAACAAAACAAAAACATTGGTGCTCCCTGCTTTATGCCATTGTCAGAGAGAATCCTTTGCCAGGGGTGACCATGGGCCAGAGCCAGGTGTGGCCACCCCTTGTTTTTTCATCTATATGAAATGCATATAAATGGTCTCCCCTCTGGTCTCTATATAGCCAAGAGTGGTGCTTGAGTAACCATCTATCATGCTTTCTGATATTTTAGATGAGAAGAAGTCATAGGCAGATCCCCAAATGTAGTCCCATCTGTGTATATATGAGCAGTTGTACATAGATATACTGAAGAATTTAGAGACTATTTCCTGGATGGCACCACAGTGTCATCATAAAATTCTAACTTGAATTTTGCTGTATACGGGTTACCAGCTCTGTGAACTTCCGATTTGGTTCAGATTTCTTTGTTGTTTTTTTTTTTTTTTTGCAGTTTATTCCGATTGAGGCTGGAATTTGCATGCCTATTAGATTATTGAAAAGGGATTTTACTGGATTACTGAAACATTGAAAGTTAAGTAAAACCATGAAGCTGTGAAGCATGCTGTTCCTTTGGAGTTACATCTGGGGGATAGGGAATCTATCTTTCTAGTCCCCAGTGCTCTGTGAAACTGAGGACACTTGCTTCTTCTGCTCCACAGCAGCATAGACCATGATTACTATTTCATAATTAACATTCCATAACATTCCACTGGTCTGGGTGTAAAGGGGACAGAGCTCAGTCCCATTTCTGCCTGCAACTAATTTTGTAGGTTTAAGTTTCTTATTTAAATTTTTTATGGGCCTCAATGCTTTCAATTACAAACCAATGTCATCTGACTAGCTGACCCTGATGGCCACCTGTGATTGCAAAGCATGGGACTCTAACTTATTGAGGATTACTCCCTCCCCCATTGAACTGACTCCAAATACCTTGGTTTACACACAAGTTATATATTTGCTGCCTGTCTGACATTTGGTGGAATTTGTTTTGCATTTAAGGTAATTAAACTATTACAATGAATATGTATAATTAAAATATTGTTGAGAGCTATTGTCCGCTATGTTTAAAAGAGAAGTCAGCAGTATGAGCTGCCAGTACTAGTTATAGGAAGGCACAAAAACAATAATAATAAAATAAGTTAAATGAGATAAGTAGCTCTACACAGTAAAGTAAGAGCATTCTAATGGTGAAGACATGGAGGAGTCGAAAAAAACGGTCTCCAGCCATTTTATTCAAAACCAAAACCAAAACCAATCTTCCTCTATTGAGTGAAGCAAAAAGAACTTCTCAAACCATGTCACCATGTGTCAGGGTCAAATTAGTTGTTTGGTGTCTGTTGCCTACGTAAGGCACAACATTTGTCAGTTCAACTATCTTCAGACTTTGTCAGTAATGAAAAAGGGAGAAGGGTGAAAAGAGGCAGCAATAGCCAGTAAAGAAGAGAAAAGATCAAAGGCTATGAGAGGAAAAGAAAAGGGGAAAAAATGTCTCTAAATTTCAAGTTGATAATGACATTCTAAGACCAGCTGGACACTTTTACTTTATTTTTTTGAAGAGAATGTTTGACTTCGTGAAACACCATGTGAATGTGTTTTGTTCTTCCTGACCCCACCTAAGAACAGAAAATTGAATTCAAGATTGACTACAAATACCCAATATAAGAAAGTTCTATTTGCTGTTTACTATGGTATTTTTTATGGTATTTTTTTTAGACAGCCCGTTGTCTTTTTCACATGGTTTGCTGCCAAGCAGCCAGATATTTGAAAATAATTTGTTTTTCTACAGCTTGAAGAGTGAATCAGGAAAGGTAGCATAATAGTGTAGTTTTGAAAGTAAATAACTTTTAAACCAAATCACCCGTAGGATGATTTGTTATGTAGAGTCACATTATTGATATCTTTTTACTCCTTCTTTATATAAATGCTGCAGTTAAGTGGCATGTTGCCATGTCACATTCATAAGATTCTCTCCCTAACTCCAACCCACAACCCAATGGGCTGCTCCTTTTTGAGGAAAATATTGCGCTTTTATTAATATTCTTTTGATCACTTTGGTAGTTTGTTGGCAGGACACAAAATACTGTTAGTGTTCTCTCACTTGCTAATCAAGACAAATTTGTTTGTCTTGATTTTTGTTTTGTTTTAGACAGAAAACTGATTCAAGATCTAATGCTGGATACCAATAATGAATTGACTAATTCCCAACCTGTGCTCTAAAAATAGGGCAGTGGACACAATTTAGTATTGCCTAGCTCTAAAATTATGTGATTAGAATAGCAACCAGAGAGAAATGAAGTGATGCTCGAGATGAATTTTTGCACTGAAATTCTCCTGTACAGAAAGATGGAGCTGTCCTTGATTGTCAGCTGACTGATAGCACATTATTGCCATGTGAGGCATGTAAAAGACTACCAATTTATCTAACTTCCATGAACTAGTTACCCATTAGCTATTAAAGATACAGATACAAGTGTGGCAGTGTTTGTAGGTGAATTCATCATATGTAAACTGTCCTTGTCCCTAAACAAATATCAATGTTTCAAGCTGAATATGTGAACTGAATTAAACTGTTATATAGCAGTAAATAAAAAGTATGTAGTCAAACAAAATTATTCAGGGATTTAAAATATTTGCTTATTAATACAACTAATATTTAATTAGTTTCCTATTGCTGTAACAACTTACCATAAACTCAGTGGTTTAAAACATCCCCAATTTATTATCTTACCATTCCAAAGGTCAGAGACAAAGTGGGTTTCAACTGGGCTAAAATCAGTGTGTTGGTAGGGGTCTTTCTGGAAGCTTTAGGAGAAAATTCATTTTCTTGCCTTTTCTAGTTTCTAGAGGCTACATGCATTCCTTGGCTGATGGTTTCTTCCATCTAAAAGCCAGCAATAACCAGTTGAGTTTGTCTGACTTGATTCTGACACCCTCTTTCACTTATAAGGACACATGATTGCCTTGAGCCCACCGATATAATTCAGGATAATCTCCCAACTCAAGATCAGCTTCTTAGCGACCTTAATTTCATTTGTAACCTAATTTCCTCTTGCCATATAACATAAAATAGTTACAGCATCTGGGCATTAGGATGTGGACATCTTTGGGAGACTGTTATTCTGCCTACCACACTGATGGAATTATAAATATTGACTTTCTAGTCAGCCTTCATGCACAGCTGCAGTTAATCTTACGCATGCTGTGGTCACTTAAGAACATGTATTTAGTTTCATAACTTTGAAGTCCTCCACAAGTCTGAGATGGGTCTTTAAAAATTCATCTAGGATACAAAGGAGGACTGGGTTAAAATATGTCTGGCATTGCATTTATGGGAGCTGTGAAGCCATATTTCACTTGCCCATTTTTAGTAATTCTAGATTGTTCTGACCATGTGTTGCTTCAGTATGTACAACTCTAAGGAAATGATGTTTTATTAGTAGCATCTGTTTATGACCATGAATCATCAATTGGCTCCCAAGACCCTAAGGCCTTAGATACTCTAATACTAATTCATAGATCTTGATGGTATCATTACAAAGAGTACTGAAAAATATTTTTTACCAAGACAGTACTACAGTTAAAACTCGTTAATACATTTTAGTATTAAATAGAATTCTTGACTCCAAATAGGAAGATGCTAAGGAATAACAACAAATTATTCCACATTGCTCTAGTAGGGTGACTCTTAATTAGAGAATTTCTAGATTATACTCCCAAATTCTTACTTTCAAAATCAAATCCAACATTTTAAAACTATTATAATAGCAACCAAGAGTGAAGAATACAGTCATGATAGGCATTGTGGGCCTTACCACGTCATCGTGAAGAAGAAGAGAATTGACTTATTAGTGTGCGGGATGTGAGATTACTCAGTTCTTTTCAAATAAGAAAACATGGCCTCAAGATGTTGACTTCAGTCATAGTAATGCTGGGACTAGAAACTAAGAATCCTGATTTTTTGGTTCTTTGATAATTTTAAAGTAGATCTGCAGAGTAGCTTCCACTCTAATGGCTTATTATGATTGACCACATAGCAGAAGTTCATTTAAATGCTTCTCTATTGAAAACAGCATTTGATGTCTCTTTGACTGTCAAAAAATACTTGTGAAAGAGATTTTGGAACAATCATAAAATTTAAAGAGGAATTAAAATCATCTACAACTCTCTTGCCTACTCATAGTTAAGTTTTTGTTATATTACTCTCTAGTTTATAGCAACCTCTTCTTCAATGATATGAAAAGAATCAGCATTTCTTAGTATCCTGTTTGTTTCATCATTCATAATTCAACCAGCCTTATTTTACCTACTTATTTAAAAATCATATATGTAGTTCTGCAGACACCAAAGTAAATACTAAACCAAATTTTCCTGGCTTATAGAAGTTCAGAACTGGAGTTTATGAAAGAAAGAGACAGAGAAGAAAGAAAGGAAGGAAGGAAGGAAGGAAGGAAGGAAGGGAAGAAGGAAAATGTTTAAGTACTTATTTTCTATAAACATTGTGTTAACTCTGGAAAAATAAAGAGGTGTAAAGGATGAGTTTATCTTCAAAAAGCTTGTAGTATGGTTGCATAGGCAAGACTTATACCTCCAGAAATAATTTCGACACAGGGAAGCAAATTGATAAGGACCAAGTGAGGGCTACATACAAATCTGCCAAAGAAATTTAGGAGAGCTCATTTTGGTCTAAAGTAAAAAGGCAGATGGGAAAGCTTTCATGAAGGAAGTGGGGCTGAATTGTTCCTCCAGAGAAGAGAGGATGAGGGCTCTAATCACTCACGTCCCCTCCTTCATTAACAAATATTTAGTGGTTACTTATTGAAAACATTGCGGACCACATAGTTTGGTTTGGGTTTGAAGATGGGTGAGAATGTCTGCTTAGACTTGATTTCAGTTGCCTTCACTTCAAATTGCTCCCTTATGAACAAACAGGGTGAGGGCCCATACAAGACCAAGAAGGGAAGTGAGTAGTTGAAGCTCCCTCATACCTCTTTCATTCCTCTGTAGTGGCTCGACTTTCAGCTCACAGGGAATGAGGAATCCATCAGACACACACAATATTATGGGTGATAAGGAGCCACACCAGTGTGCCAGGGTCTACCCCGTTATGGCATGTGGAGACCAGTCCTGAGGCACAGCTACGTTTTCCCATGTTTTATTTCCCTCTGCTTTGGGTTCACACAAGGTTTCAAGGCAGAGGTCTGGCTACTAATGCTTAGCACTATGTAAGGGGCACAAGACAGATAAGGTCTCCATTCTTATGGTGTTTAAATTCTGTAGGAGGTTAAATAAAATAGGCAGTGGGAAGAAACATCAAGAAGGAAGGTTGATGTGTACAGTGATGTAGAGGTGTAGTTTGCTCATGAGATAAAAATGAGTGTCCAGTGAGTATCTCTGGAATAGAGGATACATTTATAAGAATGATGAGGAATAGGTTGTGTCAATTAGTAGGAGAAATAAAATGAAGACTCTTTCATTTGAGAGAGAGGTATTTGTACATTATACTAAAAATAATGAGGAGCTGTTAAAGTCTATTGAAAAGATGGAGATAGCACTTTTGAGAAGATTAAAGTAGCTACACTGTGCAGTGTATTTGGGGGATCAGAGACCAAAGAGGAAAATACAAGTGTAATGGTTAATTTCATGTGTCAACTTGACTAGACCATGAGGTGCCCAGACATTCCGTCAAACATTATTCTGGGTGTGTCTATGAGGGTGTTTCTGGATGAGATTAACATTTGAAATGGCAGACTGACTAAAGCTTCAAGTGAGAGGCCTTTTTGTATTATTCCAGGTGTATGGTGGTAAGGGTAAGGACAAAGATAGTGACTCTAAAGAGGCAAAGGAAGGAATAAATGAGAATAACACTATAGGAGAAAGTAACCACAATTTAGTGATTTAATAATTGGCAGATTAGATAGGGGGTGACAGAAGGATTGAAGATTACTGGATACCTGTCTTAGCCCAGTTTCCCTAGAAAGTAGAAGACTGAGGCAAAACTTACTTGCAACTCTTTATTTGGCTGTGAATTCTCAGAGAAGGAAAAATAAGAGAAAATAAAACTATAGATAAGGAGGGAAATCAAATACCAGGTGGCCACAGCTTTGCAAGAAACAAAGATGGTTGCTCAGTCATATGAGACTTTCCTGGAAAGGTTGTATGGAATCACTTTGATTTGCATTATCTGATGGAGAGAGGGGATAATGAAGTTAATTTTCTCTGCCAAGCAGTTGCTCTCTTCCATCTCTTATTGGCCCAAGTTCGTTCCACAGAGTATTAATTTGCCTGCAGTTGAGTAACCTTTGGGGAAGCCAGATCCCAGGGCGGGTGAAGATGGTGTCTAGGGCTCTGAGCGAGCCAGCCAGCTTGTGTTAGAGAGCTGCCTGCTTGCCTGCTCACCTGTCTCAGGGCCTGGCTGGGTGCGCCAGAGGAAGGGGTGGGACTTCATGTAGTCCTGTATCTTCTCATTCTTTAGCAGCAAAAAGAAAGCCCAGGTGGGAGGTAGGAAGAGTGCAGCAAGAAGCATTGGAAAGAGTGCCTCTCAAATGACCTGGGGAGTGGATGTGATGGGGCTGAACAGATGGTGCTCTAAGGATTGGCCTCAGCTATGAAGGAAATAATGCTCAATGAGCCTCTTTCCAAAGAAGATCAAAGTCTCTTCTGTAGTTACAAGAACATGCTGGCGCCAGACGCTCATCCTGGAGGGACATCAGAAAACTATGGGCCAGTAAATCTGGAAAAGTGCAAAACTGGGTCTGGAATAGTCAGTTCCTGAGAAAATGATGATACCATTGGCCAGGACAAGAAAATGTCAAGAAGAAACTGACATAAAACAAGTAAAGTGACAGAGGAGGTCCATGATTAAGCATCATGAGATGTCTTGATTTATGGTATAGGAGGAACAAGAGAAACCATGAAGGAAACCCATAGAGAAGCAGGTAATGAAATCTGGGAAGAATAGGAAAGTCTCTGGGGTTGAAAGAAGAGGAAGGTCTGAAAAAAGGGTGGATTAAAATTGGCAAATGCCACAGACATCAAGGTGGGGATTGAGAAAAGACCATGAGACAAGAAGAATCTTTATGTATGAAAGACTTAAAGTCCAGTGAGAAAAAACTTGACTAGTAAATTATTTGTAAGAAAATCAATACAGAAGGGTAGTTCAAAGATATACTAGAGTAAGAGATAAAATTTGTAGGATTAGGGTGGTGTTAGCATGGTTGTAGGCAGAGGAGAAAAAGAGCAAGAGACTGCATATTTGGAGAAGAGGATTTATCTGAAGGAATGAGATTCTAGAAGAGGCAGAAGAGGTGGCCAGAGATAGGGATGGCACACGCTCTGCTCCGAATTTCCTCCCTCTGTGTCATAGCAGTACCCGCTTTACCATTTTTGTGCATTATTTGTGAAATACAGGGTCTGTATGGTAGGTATTAGCTTTGCAAGTTCCTGGTTATGGAGAAATTAATTTTTACCCATTCTGAACCTAAGCTAGAGGTATGAACTCAGAAAAAGAAGCAAGTGAAACTCTACTTCATCCCTTAGAATTTGGATATTCAGGAAGATGGCTTTCTACCTATATAAATGTTAAATTTCTATCCAAATGTTCCATTAGGATTTTAAGTCTTTATTGGATAGTCAGAGTGGCGTGTAGAGGCTTATGATTAATAGAGACATCTGAAAGATCTCAGTAACAAATTGTATCCCTCGTGGCTGAAATGAGAATTGTACTTAGCAAGAAATCCATCTTTCTTGTGAAAATGCCTGGCTGGGTAAGG
The DNA here is from genome assembly GCF_001890085.2 of Hipposideros armiger. NCBI lineage: Eukaryota > Metazoa > Chordata > Mammalia > Chiroptera > Hipposideridae > Hipposideros > Hipposideros armiger. The sequence continues at coordinate 4,468,868 of NW_017731377.1, read as the reverse complement.
TCTTGAGGATTCATAGGTTTTGATGAAGACTTTGGACTGTGAGGGTATAAAATTGGGGGTTTGGGTCAAGATTGTTTATTTCTTTAGGAGTCAGGGTGACCTTAGCTTGGATCTGGGTTATGTAGGAGTGATGGGTGGAGTTAAATGCAAAAAGTATATTGTTAATACTCGTTGTTAGTTATAAGACTGTACACATCCTTTTAAGCATTACTGACATGGTCAAACCTGACATGAAATTATTTCTAAAGCACAAGATCTCTTCGTTAAATGTTTTCTGAATATCTGTAGTAATGAAACAAAAAAGGACTTACAAAGATCACAACAAGCTTTTTAATCAACAATTAATCCCAGGAACAAGTTGTAAAATTACATTCATTATGAGAAAGCCCCGTTCACTTTATCATTCTAACAAATAAATACTTTGAAATAGAGTTTGAGGAAATTTATAATCAAAGATAAAGACAAAGCTCAGACGCCAGGATATGAAGGACAATGTCATTTGATAAAGCCCCCTGGTATTTCTGCAGTCGTATCCTTATTTGTTTATAGAAGCTCAGCTAGGAAAGTTTAATTCATCAAGACACATTTGTCTTTCCAAGATGTTCTTATAAACAACGTAAAGACCACATTGTCTAAGATGAGCTTCTGCCCAAACATAATTAGGACTTGACACTATAATTTTCCAAGCCATATTGCTAGTGAAGTTAGAATCTGATCATTTCTGCTAACTGATGACTGTGCCAGGAGGTTATAAAGACTGGTCAGTATGGTTCTGGGGAATGTAAGAGCTCTCAGCCCTGAAGGCAAGTCTATAATTCTCACTCATCTGCTGTATCAGTTAGCATGACAGATTAGAAGTCTAATGTGTTTGCTGCCTCCCTGTAAATTAGAAGAGAAAAGAGAAAAAAAGGAGGGATAAATGTCTTCGGCTGAACCACCTCATTAAAGGGGGATTGCAAAACCCAAATTAAACTGTTACCTTAAATACTGGATATTCAAGAGAGAAACCTTTCCAACACAGACCACAGAGACAGGAAAAAGTCATCACCTACCATTAAATAAGGGAAGAAGGAATTCATTTCTAACTTCACCCTGTCTGGAGATTGGATTGTGGAGGTGATGCAGATGAGCAGGTGGACAGTATAGAGGTTGGGGGAAGATTAGCTTATTGATTTATCTAAAGAGGATTTCAAGGGAGAAATGGGAAGGATTCTTATCTCAGTGAACTTGAATTTCCAAGGAAGTAGAAGGAGTATGTCTAGAGTGCTTTAATTAGAAATGGGCTCTGATGTTGGGAATGAATTTCCTAATGAAGTATCATCTTTAAATCATCTGGCCCATTAGTCACCTGCTGCTACACCCAAGCAACACACAACTCTGGGCCACCACACTGGTGAAAGAGTTATGCAATCCCATGTTTGCCTTAAGTAAATATTGAAGCAAGGCAATTAATCCTCCAAATCATTGTTTTCACCCATACTAAAATTCTGGGTCATAGGGTTACTTTAGTCACAACACATAGCCAGGAAGAAAATGTGAATCAGGAAATACTTTTTGGGGGATTCAGTGACCTCAACATTGTGCAAGTTAATTAGAAGTTGGCTATTTATATATTACATAACTAACATGGTTACATTATGACGGTGGATTGTATAATAATAGGCAAGATTTTCTTTTATAAATAGATTATTTATTTAATTAACACTTTTTTTTAGTATAGCCTCTTCTTACACAACTAGCTTTTCTTTTATTCTGTTACATAGCAGGTATTTAAAAATGTGGTTGTAGCAGACTAATATTGTGATGCCTTATGTGAAAACTGTAGGTGCGCATCCTCCCCAGGCATCTTGTACTTCAGTACCTTGTCTGTCATTAATCTTTCTGATGGCAAGCAGACACACACAGGGCATGGCACACATAAAAACTATTTATTTCGCTGATTTCTAACTTTCTGCTCCGTGTTCCTCTTTAATGTCTAAGGAGTTAACTTTGACCATAACAGACTTTCTCATGTCTCTTTCCCTTCCAATTCTTAAGTGAACACTTGTGACATGGATCACAGAAGACAACTGTTTGCTTGTTGTCATGTAGGTTTTCTGGGTCGTTAGAAGTCATGTTCATCCCCTAGACTGCTGGGACTTTGAGCTTTACTTGATCACCTGGAGAAGGCTAGTCCTTCTAGGGGGCTTTTCTAGCAGCACCACAAGCACCAATGTTTTGGTCCTATGTGAGAAAAAATGGAAAATAAGCAGAAATAAATTGTAGCTTTGTTTCTAGTTTTAAAGACAGAATTTTGGATTTCAGGAACAAGGTAACTTGGAATAAAATGAACTACTCTAAAATTGACCTTGTCGCATCTTCAAAGATTTCCCAAGAGTTGTACATTTCATTTTTACTTGAAACTATAAATCAAGACCCTTACTTTGTTTTATGACTTACCTTGTTTTAATGTGAGCTTTTTCTATTTGATGATAAAGATGAAATATTAGGTAAATATTTATTACCATAGCTACCCACTGGAATAATGCTATAGCCTTTTGTCTGGTGATCTTATTTCCACTGTTGTTTTTGTTCTTTATGTATTGGGTTGTTGGAAAAGTGATCATGTATTTTTCTATGTTTTTCATTGCAAACATGCATCATAACTTTTCCAACAACACAACAGAAGAAAGAATGATTTAAAAAATTTTAAATGGTGACATATCATGCCACTCCCCTGATTAAATACTCCAGTAGTTTTAGGACTCTGTGTTTCAAAGCACTCAATTTTACTTAATAGAACTGTTTTCAGTCAAATGTTATTATTTACTTAATCAATTAACTTATTTGTATAATATCTGTTTCTTCTATTAAATGATTAGCTGTATAAGGACAGAGACCGTATCAGTATCCATCCATTATTTTTTATTCATAGAACATGAACATGATAAAATTTTTTCTGACCACATGGACCTTACGGTTTAGTAGGGAAAAAAGCCTTACAAAACACAAAAACCCAAACAGGTACTAAGTAAAGTGTGATATGCAATTTTAGAGAAAATAATGTCATAAGCATGCATGACAGGAATATCTAGAGCGTCTGAGAGATGAGGTTGGGTCAGAAAAGAATTTCTGGTGTAAATGATATATAAGCTGAAGATTAAAGGAAGAACAAAAGCAAATCAGGCAATTAAGATAGATAAGAATGTTTCTGAAAGAGAGGAGAGATGCTAAAAGAATTATACTATGGGGCCAGCTGAGTGGCTCAGTTGGTTAAGAGCTCGCTCAAGAGTGCGAGCTCTGAGCAACAGGGTCGCCAGTTCAATTCCATACCCGAACTGAGCCGCCGATGAGCTGCCAACAGGTGGCAGGGTGGCTTAGCTAAATAAATAAATAAATAAATAAATAAATAAATAAATAAATAAATAAATAAATAAATAAATAAATAAATTTATGCTATGGATGCTTGTAATCTGGTTTAACATGAATGATGCTTGGTGTGTGAGGTGAAAGCAGCAAAAGAGGAAGCGAGACAGATAGGGAGGCTTGTGTGAGCCCCTTCTGAGCTCTGAAGAGCATCAGGAAGCCACTGAAGTCTTATCAACAAGGATTCAGAGGATCACAGTAGCACATTCAAGCTCTTAAGCTTCATTGTGGAGAACAACCTGGGGGGAAGCTTGGGGGTAAGCAAGGTAGAAGAGAGTTTCAGTAACCCAACTGAGTAACTAGGGTGAATTTGAATTTCCCAGTGGTGGGGCCATTGGGAAAAGAGAAAAATATGAAAAATTCTTAGGAGGTAGGTTAAACAAGATTTGATTTTTTTTTGCCGAATGTGGGAGTGAAGGGGAAAAAAAAGGGTCAGGTTCACTGAAGTTTCTGGCTTGGGCAATGGGGAACACCTAGGGAGAAGTGGTTGAAGGAAAGGTGAAGATGATGAGTTCAGCTTGGTATATACTGTGCTTAAAATGTCCCCAAACCATCAAAATAGCAGTGTTCAATAGGCTGGTATGCACACAAGTCTGAGGCTGCACAGAGAACTCTGGCACAAAGATTTGACATTTGTAACCATGGAAGTTGATAAAATCACCAGTGGTGCATGTGTAGAGCAGGAAGAGAAGGTGGCCTAGGACTCAACCTTGAGGGAGTATTTCATATTTAAAGGTTAAGAAGCAGAGGAAGACCTTTAAAATATATCTGAGAGGAAAAGAGGTTAGAATTATGGAAGTGAATGGACAAAAGTGTTTCAAGGTATGAGTGGTCAACCAGCGGTAAAAAGTGCCCAGCGAATCTGTCAGAAAGAAATCACCAGTCACCTGACCAGTAGTGGTTTCAGTAATACGAAAGGGGAGAAAACCGATTGCAGTGGGATGCAAGGGAATCAACTTAAAATAGATAACTTTTATAAGATGCTTAGTTAAATAGGAAGAGAGGTAGAGGGATGGCTGGTAGGGTATGTTAGCAAAAAAGATTTTTTTAATATAGGAGATGCTCAAACATGGTACATACTTATGCCAAACAATCAGCAAAAAGTGAGTGATTGTGTTACCAAAGTAACTGCTCAGTCCTTTTGCCAATTCAGTAAAGAATTACAGATCAGCAAACATGAAGGCAGGCGCGCAGAGTAAAGAAAGTTTATTAGGATACGTTCTAAGAGAAGAACGGGCCAAGTCAAGAGAGACAATGGCAGGGAGGGGTTTGGGACTTGAGCTTATATTGTTGGCTCTTGGCCAGCTCTGAATGTGACATACAGACTTGGGTCATTTGATTGACACAAAAACCCATGACAGGAGTAGCGGGGTGGGGGGTGTAAACCGCAATGCTAATGTATTGTAATATTATATTACAATATTACATATTATATTATATTATATTATATTATATTATATTATATTATATTATATTATATTATACATTGAAGCTAAGGTTAGACCAAGGGCAAGGTTTAACATTCTGCACAGGCATAAAAAACCAGGTGATTCTGGTTGGATTTTACTTCCCTCTTATCAGGATGATCTAACCACAAAATTAGTCCCTTGGGAATAGACCTGAGTGGTACAAAACGCCAGTTACGTTATGGCCCACCCCTGCTGTTGCTCGTGCCTACCTTCTGCCTAACAGTTTCAGGGATAGGAGTGGATCTTATACAGATATAAAACTTTCTTTTAAGTCATTGAGTCAGGTATGTATACAATCTGAAGTAAACAGAATCATAGTAAAGGCATAGTAAACAGAATCATTAAGGTTTGGTGGAAAGGAAGAGAAGCAAAAGAAAAAAAACAATTCAAAAAATCCCAAGCTAAACTACACTGTTAAACTGAATTACACAAGAGTTTTAAATCTCAACATAGAAGATACAGTGTCACCGTTACAGTTGAAAGCACCAAATTAATTGAAGAAAATTGTCAGACTTTATACTCTAGAAATATATATGATTTTCTAATATGTGGGTAAAATCATATACCAGGAAATTATACTAAGTATTACTACAGTATTCTGTTTTCATAAATTGTTGGTTAAATATTGTAGAAGATTTAAGTTAGGCATGAAATTTATATTGACTTATAATGACTAATATTATTTGCAAGATGTTTGTATTCACACTTTTTGGAGCATATCCATCATGGCAAAAATCTTCAAATTTCTGAGTAACAGTATTAAGCATTATGTTCAAGAGCCAAAGGATGCAAAGCTATGCAAATATCTTATTCCAAGTAGAAAAGTTTGTGGTATAAGTCAATCAGATATGCTACACTAATGAGAGCAAACTTAGTCCTGACACATTTCTGGCAAGTCTAGAAAAAAACATATGAGATATATTCTCTACCACACACGAATTGTTGCATCAGAGTAACAAAGGATGTCATTGTTGAACCTAGAGAGGCCCAGACCCTGGACAGACCTGGCTTCCCAGTGGGACCAGAGTAGAAACCTCAGTAATTCTAGGTTAAACCAATTCAGAGATTTTGGCATTATCTAGAAGTTCAGACTGGAAAGTAAGTGACCACCACTGAAAAAGTCAAGTGGTGACATATTCCACAAGGATGTTACATTTGGTGAAGATGTTCTACATGAGTAAACACTAATTAACTCCTCTAGAAGGTGAGAAGAAACTCTTATGGGGATTATTGGAAAGAAAGAAAAAAAAGAGAGAGTTGAATGTTACTTTCATTTCACCCACATTTTCTTTTTTCTTCCTATAAAGTTGTGCCAATCATTCCAGAAAATAAAATGGAAAGTGCAAATGTTGGTTGTCAGTCCAAAACCAGAAACTATTGTGATTAAGTTTTTGGAAAGTTTGAAATGGAAAGAGTTCAGTGCAGATAGGGTACATAAACAGCCTATGGGCCAAATCCACCTACTGCCTGTTTTTGTTAATAAAGTTTTATTTGAACACAGCCTCACCCATTTGTCTTGTCTATGGCTGGGGCAGAGTTTAACAGTTGTGACAGAGACCTTATGGACTGCAAGGTTAGAAATAGTTATTATTTGGCTGATTAGAGGAAAAGTTTGCCAAGCCCCCTAATTCAGTGAATCAGTTTAATTTTTTAAAAATTTCTTTCCATTTGGCTCTTCTTTCTCATCTCATCTAAGAAAATATACTCAAGCAAATTGCAAATACAAAAGGTTTAATTTGTAAATTGTGTATATGTGACTAAAGGCTTGATTACCTCTCAATCAGCCTTCTCTGATGGGAAGCAGTGGGAGAAAAGTGAGTGTGTAAAGGTGAAGAGTAAGAGTAAAATAGCTAAGGAAACAGCAATATTCATAAGTTCAAATGCACTTCCAAGAAAAATATTTCCAATTTTAAAATCATTCCAATCCCTTGCCCAGATACCTCACAGACTTGATATTCAAAGGGCTTAACAGCAAAGAAAATCAAATGGATTATATTTTATCCTTTATTTCTTGCCTTCATCAAGTGTTAATTTCTTTATAAGGAAGGAAAAAAAGTTAAAGGAAGAAAATATGGTGTGTACTGAAATGGCTTTTCTCTAGTTAGTAGTAGTGACATTAAATCAAAACTCTCCGAATAAAAACTGGAATACTATTTTCTTTTCTTTCTTTTTTTAAAGATTTTATTTACTTATTTTTTAATTGGGGAATTGGAAGAGGGGAACAGTGTTGGGGAATTG
>NW_017731377.1:4458312-4460712 GCF_001890085.2 Hipposideros armiger | reverse complement strand
AGAAATATACATATCAAGTTTTTAATAGTAATTATTTAAACAATGGAATTATAGATATTTTAAAAGTTAAAAAAGTATACATTCCCATTTTTCCTAAATAAATAAGTTTTGTTTTTATGTAACAAAATTATTTTACATTTTATTAAAAGCTATTGTCCAATAATTAAATGTGAAAATAAAATTACGTTACATTTGAAGCTTAACTGGATAATTTTTGTTCATTATTTAAATTTTCATTTAAAATATTTATGGAATTACTTTGAAAAGTTTCTGAAATGAAAGTAAAACTATGTTTAAATTCAACTTCAGTGAAAAGCTAAGAAATAGACCTCTCTTGATCTTAACAGTCTTGATTGAGAAATGACCAAGAGCATTGAACTAGATGAACTTTGAATTTCATTTCTAGTCTCATAATTCATTGAAAGTACCAGAAGATGTCCTCAGGTCCTAATTTACTTTCCATCAGAGTCTCTGCTTTTAGAAGTCTATAGAGCCTGGTATGAGTAAAATTACTGTGGTTAAAAAATTCAGTCCTACACAGCAAGAATCAAGTGTAGAGGCGATCATTTGTCAAAATTCATTAGTGAAAAACAGGTTACATTAGCTAAATAAAGGCCATCCTCAGCTTTTTTGCTTCCAGTGTTTTAGGAAAGCAGGTGAAGTCTCATGTAATGTCACAGCTGGGGTCATGGCCATTAATCTAGGGCTTCCATTTGAAAGGCTCCAAATCCATGTTTATATAACAATGATTTTTCTATTATGCATTATCTGGTCACTTATTTATTAGTATTTTATAGTCAAGATTTAAATTTTAATGCACCTGTGACTGAACAATTTGTAACGCAACTTGAATTTATTTTCTAATCAGATAGCCCACTTTTAAGAGTCCTTCCGTTGGACTGAACATTAAATGAGAGGAACTAAGGCTTCACTGTCTTTGATAAACTTTAGGTAAAATATGGTGGAGAAAAAAAAATCTCAATTTTATCTTTTCCACTTAAATCTAAGTTTAAAATATTTTAGTTTCCCTAAAATTACATATAGTGATTTACTTTGAAAATTCTTGTAATGGAATATTTTAGTTTTTCTGGGAATATGATTGCCTGCACTGGACATTTACATTTTTAAGGAAATTATTATTTCCATACACTGAGCTACCATTTTGAGTCTCAGATCCTTGGAACATGTTTTCATGTTACTTCTTCTGAGAGAGCTGATTGACTCAGGATAAACTGGATACATTGTCAGTAAAAACATAGGCTTCTATGTGTTTGATTTTACATATTCTCACATATGAAATGGACTTTTTCAAAAAATAAAAGGCAAGTCAAATGTCTGACTTGCTAGTTACATTTGAAAAACTTGAGAAGAAATAAGAAAGTCAAATTTTAACGTAGAAGAAAGCATCATATTTGTTCCTACGACTACGGGTATTCACTCATTAGATTGCTAAACTTAATCAGTGTTAACATTCTGAATCACCACCCATCTATTTTGTTCAAAAAGCTTCCCATTATTAACCTTAAAGCCAAGGCGAAGATTTACATCACTAGGTATTTTGTTTAATGCTTCAGTTTTTTGGTACATAATGATGTGATAGAATTGTTTTCCTGGATACACTGCCAGGAGTTTTATGTTGCTTTATTACAATCATTTGTTTACTGCTGGGGCTAGATTTTTGTGTGTGTGTGGTTTAAGAAAACACAAATTTATTATCTTGCATTTCTGTGGCTAAGGGAGGGGAGGAATGGGAATGATTCTTATTTGGTAGAGTTTCTTTTTGGGGTGGTAAAAAATTTTGAAAATAGACAGCGGTTATGATTGAACAACATTGTGGACATAATCAGTGCCACTGAATCATACACTAAAATATGGTTGGAATAGCAAAAGGACTCCCCTTAGTTTTGTGCATGTAGGTCTTAGCAGTTTAACAGACAGATGAAATCATCATTTTGCCAGAAGAATCAGTCCTGTAAGCATTTCACACTGTAAAGTAAAAGCTCAATCTTTCTATTCCATTGTCCTCAATTACAGTCCTTACTTCCACTGGATTGGAACTTGTCCCTCCAGATGTTTTCAATGCAGATAGCTCAAATAGTTGTATTAGTCCCCTGCGGCTGCAGTAAGAAATCACCACTGTTGTGTGGCTTAAAACAACAGAATTGTATTCTCTTTTAGTTCTGCAGCTCCAAAGTTCAAAATCAAGGTGTCTCTCTCCCACTAGGGGAGGATCCTTCCCTGCCTCTTCCAGCTTTTGGTGGTTCGTGGAGTTCCTTACTTTATAGATCACTCCAATCTCTGCCTCCATCATCACATGGCCTCTTCTCTGCATCTCTCTGTATGTCTGCATCCTGGGGCTGGATTTTAAAGTTACATTTATGACCCAGTTTCCTCTGGATT
>NW_017731377.1:4454387-4455597 GCF_001890085.2 Hipposideros armiger | reverse complement strand
TTTTCTTTCTTATTTTATAAATGTCTCATGCAGACTTGGAAATTATGAAAGTACAGATGTGATCTTTAATTTTTATTTCTGAAGAGAGTTCTTTAGGTAAATATAAAAACAAAAACAAACACTTGGAAATATAAACTGAAGAAATTTGGCAAAAGTTTCCTAACAAAAATTAGGAAAATATTTAACAAGGTTGTTATTAATTAATTCTCTTCCAAGATATTATTTTTAAATTACTGCATCTCTATTATTATTGGATTAATTTATTTCTGTTATTACCATGTCCTTTTCAAAGGCACAGAAACAATGCATAAACTTTAGCCATGAGTCTTGTCTTATCTTTTTTTTCTATTTACAAGTCGCTAACCAATAACAAAAAATATTTTAAGCCATAGTTGGATAAATGTACTAACGAACAATGAAACATCATAGAAGAAGGTAGTGAGATTTAAAAAAGCTAAATTATGTCATAAAATCACAAACTAGATTAAATGAGTTGTGAATTCCATAACCTATTATGTAAGACTATCCTAATCTGGAAAAGAAATAAACTAAAGATTTTGGGTAAGAAAGTTTACCATATTATTGTTGTCCTGATGGGGATCACAGATTAATTTAAAGATATTAAAAATCTCTAATACTCAGTGTTTTATCAGCTATGACCTTTTTGCCTACATTTGTGAATGGACTCAATTCATTAAAACATTGTTTTTGGCTAAAGAAAACAAAATGGCCAAATTCAAACAGGCCATGTTTAATCAGAGCCTTTCTTTCTTCCTGTTCCTCTAAACGTACATCCAGATATATATTTTTAAATCTGACTCCTTCAAGAAACTTTGTTCAGCTTATATATTGTACATATCTGTTTTTTATAAGGTATTATTGTCTGCCTTCTCACTCCCATTATTTTCTTTTCTACCCTGAAATCTTGCTCTTGTCATAGTGTGTAGATTAGATATATATTTTTTTGAGTCAGTTTACTTCATTGAGGGAAAGAAACCATATTCATATAATATTTTATATTCATATATTTAAGATATTAAATTTAAAAAAAAGTTTGCCTTGCTTTTATGAGTTAGATATATCAGGCGACTAAGATATCCTAATGACTACTAAAATTTTAAATTCATGATTCAGCCCTCCCTCTTACATTTCAAATCCACATTGCCCTGTAGCTACTTAATTCTGTAATTGTATGTCTCACGAGCATTTC
>NW_017731377.1:4441188-4449047 GCF_001890085.2 Hipposideros armiger | reverse complement strand
AGGAGGTTGAAAATTGGTAAATAAAATGGTGCAAAAGAAGAGTGTACCTTCCAGAGAATGACTTTGCTGCTTAATGAAAAACTTTGCTGCTTAACGGTTTTTCATTAAGCAGCAAAGATGTTCAGGAGTGAATTAAAGTTGTCAAGAAAGGTATTGGTGTATTTATCTAGCTGTTTCCATGGGCTGCAAGATTCACATTCAGGAATATTAAGAAGACTGCCTCCCTATAGCCTCCCCTAAAGTAAAGAATAAATTCTAGCTTCCCCATATTTTCATTTCTTGAAAACTTTTTCCTATTATTTATTATATCTGTGTTAGGAGTTCTGCTCAGAAAAAGGGAAAACAAATTTCACTGTCATAGCAAAATTTAGGTTTTCTGGAATAATCTAAAGGGTTCGGAGAATTGAAGACAGCCTACAAGCCTACAATCAGAATTCCATTCTGGAATTCCAGCCCAAAGTTGCCAGGCACTACTGCCACCACTTGGTCATTGCTGGTGCCATTGCGTCTCACTTTTGCACCATTAATTTTTTTTTTTAAGATTTTTTCTTTTTTTTGGTTGGGGAATTGGGGGGATGGGAACAATGCTGGGGAATTGGGGGAAGGGGAACAGACTGTTGTTTTGTTCTTCAGTCTAGTTGTTAAAAACAGTAGGTAAGACAGTCCAGTTGGCTGAACTCAGGGCTTGTGCTTGGCTTGCAACCACTGGTGTGTGAAGAGAAGTGTTTCTTCTTGTTGGATTCTGTGGTGGGAAGTGAAACACTGCAGCCCTTCTGTGTCGCACCCATGGGGGAATCTCCTAAGAGAGAAAAGAAGAATTTGTGTTGGAAATTCAAAAGAAAACACATATCCTGTAGAGTTGTCTTTATTTTAGAAGTCATGATAAACCTAGTTATAAGAAAATAAATCTCAGAGATCATTTTCAATGAGAAAAGAGAAATGTGAAGTAGCACCCTATATTAAATGGGGAAGGGGCTGCTTATGAAGAGATATTTGGTACAGGGATATCTGAGTGAGCTTCTTTAGCAGAGATACTAGTACATAAAGAGTATTTTAATTGTCAAAGGCTAATAAAATAGAAGGGTTTTAATATTTAAATAGTGCAGTCATGATGCCATGAGAAAGCCAAATGACATGATGATTCCCTGTGTGACCTAAGTTTGGAATATCCGTTCATATTGACAGTGGTGATTTTATTTTAGGAAGATGGCATCAGCTGCCATATTGAATTAATGTTAATACATTTTGGGGGTTTTTTTGTTTGTTTGTTTATAAGTTTCTTTTGGTCTCATAGCTTTATGAGCACTATAAGAACACAGGTTTTATATCTATTTTTATGTTTGTACATATCTAAGTAAAGGGGCAATGCATTTAAAAAATTGAATGGTTTTCATTAAGCAGCAAAGTTTTCAGGAATGAATTAGAGAAACATAACTCTTTCCTAGCTTTGATTAATATGCATACATACTTATCTTTATTCCTAATGCTGTAAACTTACACACTGTAGATACTTTTAAAATACCTCTCATTCTTACTATTATGAAAATAGGAAAAAAACCTGTTGTTTTGTACTGCTACTTTTGAGAAAGTCCCCTGTGGGAGGCAGTTCAGCTGAATGGTTAAGAATTCGAGTTTTGGATTCAGGCAGCTTTACGATTTTAGGGAAGGAACTTGGCCTTCAGTTCCATTATTTAGAAAATGGAACTAATAATACATAAATCATCATGTTGCATAGCAACCTGACAAATAAAACCTAGAACATAAATAGTAGATACCACTGTTAGCTTTGGAATTATGTATCATGAAAGCTCAGTATTGTCTGAAGAGATATTTTCTGAGATGCTTTTAGTTGTTTAACATTTATTAGGTAAAACTAGTGTTTCAATTCCCAGAAATTAGAATAGCCACTTGAAGAATGCAGCTGATTGTCGTGGGAAGATTATCAAATGATAGGACATGAAAATGACATACTTCTGTGTTATGTCTAAATACTTCAGAATCAACTGATGACCTCTGGCCAGAGAAAGCTGGTTTGTACATGTTTACTCTCTCTTCACCAACTCTTTTCTCTTTCATTTCTTTCTCTTCTCTCTCTCTCTTTCTNTTTGGCCATTTGCCAGATTTTTCAGGATAGGAGTAAGGAAGAAACAAAGCTTTTATGAAAGTGTTGTTTCTTTCAAAAACATGATCCTGACAGACTTGCATAGAATCATTGAATTCAGTATCCAGGCTGTTTGAGAAATGCAACTTTTTTGGTTATGTGAAATTTGACATTGGTGCTAAAATGATTGGCTTGTAGAGGGTGAATTTTTTCTTATGTGTTTCCTAAAGTAGTGGGTTAAATAATATGAAATGTTGTGCGCATGGGTATGTCACCATCTAACTCAGTGACTCATATCTTGTCAAGGGCCACGTAAATAGAGCTACTGTATCTGAAGGGAATGGGTAGCTACTAGCTACCTTGTTGACAGTTCAGTATGAAAATTAACTTTAAAGAATTTCAAAACAAAGAATATTTGCAGAGATTTGACTTCTGGGTCTTTGAATTATGGTATGAGACTTTTCATTAAATTAGAGTAAAACCTAAACTTCAAAATGAAGATATGGAGTATTTGGGGTTTTTATTCCTTTGCCCCAATCCATCCTTTTTATTTTTCAAAATTAATTACTTTGATCTATTTCTGGATTTTCCACATTGTAGATTCCTCTAGGATATTAAAAGTATATTTAAAAAATATTTTTCAACACAGAGGTGTCCTAAAGCCAGGATACATTGTAAAATGTAAGATAATGGAGCTGAATATTAAGCAGACTATCTTCAATATTCCAAATACTCAGTCTAGGAAAATGAATTTAACAATTTTTAATTTTGAACAATTTCTCTTCAGGGATTTGGCAAAATAAAAGTCATCTGAGTTACTAATTGTCCTAGAAACCCCATGGACTACATGGGGTAGTAGAAAACTTACTGGCTTTTCAGTGTGGTAGACTAGGATTTGAATCTTATCTCTGCCAGCTACAAATTGTGAGAAGTTAGGCAAGTTCTTTATCTTCTGGGAACTTCAGTTTCTCATTATAAATGGATAAAGACCTAATCAAACCTGTAGGATTTTTCAAGGTCAAAAAATGAAAGATATATGTAATTTGTCTAGTACTATTCTTGGCATAGATAGATGCTCAATTTATGGTAGTTATTGTTATATTTTTAGACTAATAAGCTAGAGAACATGATGCAAGTGCATCTATTAGTACTAGATGGAGCAATAAAAACTGATGCTTTAGCAAATATAAAACTTCAATAATGAAATTTATGCAATGACTCAAAAGTGTTAGTTTATAATTTTGTTACATTACTGCTGTAAATATTTTGGCAATATTGGAGCAACCGAATCCAAAATCCACACAACATTTTAAGAAACATGTATGTATTATTCTGGGAGCTTAATTAATTTGGTTTAAAAGCAAAAGATTGAGTTACCCAGAAATAGTTTGATTCTTTGGCTACTTTAGCTCTGCAGCTGACTGAGCTAAGGACTCCTTTTGAATGNCATTCAATGCATGGCTATATTTATTATCTTATTTCCTGTATTAGCTCTTTATATTCTTTATTCAGCCTAGTGAATGGAATGATTACCAATGCTAAAATAATCAAAGAGAACAATTTAGTTGATCTAAACAAATTTTATTTCAGACTTCACAAAGCTGGTAGTCTCTAATTAAGAGTCCAGACAACTGCAAAATAAGGGGAAAGGGCTAAGCGTTTTTTACAAAAAGTGGGAAGCAAGAAATAAGAAAGAAATACTTGGTTTACCTTGATTGGCTGGGGTTGCATATCTGACCTTATTTAGAAGGATCAAGGAACAAGGAAGTAAGTATAGAGCCCAGAGTTGACTTGGTGTTTGGGGATTGGCTGGCTGCATAGATTGCATTTCTGGTCAAGAGGAACATTTACAGGGATACAAAAGTTATCTAACTTTTGGTTTGCTGATGTGGCACCCCAAGCAGGAGCAGTTCGATCTTGAACCTAGAAGTTTATTTTAAATTCCGGGTGCCAAAGTTAGAAATGTAGCTGTCATTTTTGAAGCTAGCGTAGTACAGTGTGGTGTGGGGGCAAGTGTAGCACTGGAGTATGGGGTAGGAATGGGTAAAATCCTTACAATGCAACTTTCTAAATGTATACAGGCATGCCTTGGAGATATTGCAAGATAAAGCAAATATCACAATAAAGGGAGTCACACAAATTTTTAGCATTCCCAGTGTACGTAAAAGTTACATTTACACGATATTATAATCTATTAAGTATGCAATAGCATTATGTCTAAAAAACCAATGTGTATACCTTAATTAAAAAATACTTGATTGCTAAAAATGCTAACTATCAGCTGAGCCCAGTGGAAAAATGGGGCCAACAGATTTGCTTGACTAAGGGTTGCCACAAACCTGCAATCTGTTAAAAAAAAAAAAAAGCAATATCTGTGAAGCACAGTAAAATGAGTTTTGCCTGTACTTTAATCTAACTTACAACCTGAAAAACCAGAAAAACAAAACTTTCATAAGTTTGTTGTGAGAGTTCTAGGAGCTAATGTGTACAGAGTGTTTTGTAGAAAGCAGAAATTTTCTAAATTATTTTTCATCTGTCCCTGAACAACATGTTCTTGGTTACACTATTTGTACTTTCTTATTATCTCTCAAATGTGCTTTCTTATCTATTCTTCTTCCTGCTACTTCCTTGGTTTATTTCTCATCCAGATTATCTCCCTAACCACCTTGTCCTCCAGACAACAACTGCACCACTCCCCCACACATCGATATCTGCACACTGCAGGGAGAGCGATAGCAATAAGATCACCATTGGCTCTTTAGAATTTTTCAAAACTGTTCATAAGATAACGCCCACTATTATGAAGCATGCCAGAAATCAGCATCTCCTACGCTATTAATGGGAATGAAAGTTGATCTTTTTCCCGAAAGCCATCTGCCTTATGTACCAAGCACTTTTAAGGAGTACTTCTTGGTCCCTCAGTGCTGCTGACATGTCCTTGTTCTGAACTAAAACAAGAAAACACGCTCTGGGTTTTGGGCAAAGCTGCTTTTATGAGCAAACTTCTAAAATCCTTCTCAACAATTGATCAATATGTTAGAAGAAAAACAAGTAAAAACTGGCAACCACGTATCACANATGTCTGCATCCTGGGGCTGGATTTTAAAGTTACATTTATGACCCAGTTTCCTCTGGATTTTGGCATTTGGGTGCTAAAATGAGCCACTATCTATGTTTTTAAATGTGAAAACTGTAATTGGAAAGATTTTTGACATCGAAAAAAAGTGTCTGTTTCAATTGTTATTTAAAAGCATTTCACATAAGAGGGTTCATAAAGAAAAATAACCATTGCCTTTTCCTGAACCCAGCTCTTGAGATACCACAAAAGTAAGAGGGTGGTGGGTTGATCTCAAAATGTAGTAAAACCTATGCCTATTCATTTGGGAAGGCAGGTATGCCTGGCGTGTGTGTGAACACAAAGCCTCGGATAGGAAAGGATCTAGCATAATGGATGGCAGGATGAGATAAAGATTTCAGGTTGTACTCTTTTATTTCCACCATTGCTCTGGAGGCACATCATTGTCTGTCCTACTGCTGACAAGACTGGAAAATCAGAGCCAGCTGAGCCAGGGAGCCCTACAGACTGGTGGGACTCCAAGCAGATCTTTATCTTTCATTCTCACATCTGTCATACACCATGGGTGAGGTTACAATTAAAGAAGACAATGTTGGAATCTTTGGAAAAGAGCAGGAATTGGGATAGGGTAGTGGACCTGTATTAACAAGAAATTGAAATACACAAAATAAATATCTTTAAGAAATAAGAGGATATTGGCATCACAAAGCAAATTAAAAAGAAAAGCTATGCAGAAAGATTAGACCTAAAAATACTGTTGAAATAAAATATTCAATAGAGATAAATAGTTACAGATGAGTAAATAGTTACAGTTAAAGAATGAATTAGTGATAAGGAAAATTAGTCCAAGGAACTCCCCCAGAAGGCACCACACATAGATAAAGAGCTGAAAAATAGAAAAGAAAAAGTAACTGATAAGGAGGGTGGAAGTAGATATGTTAACAGAAATTTAAGAGTCACAAGGCTAAAAATTAATGGAGAGACTCTAACTTCTGCTTAGGTGTAGAAAGCTGAAAAGAGCATCACTGCTACCCTAACAAAAGAAACATAGTGCTGTACAGTGATGTGTTTTTTGAGCCCATCATAAAACTTAGTCGGGCAACAAACTAGCCTGAAAACTAAGGAAAGGCAGGCACTTCCGGGTACAGTTGTGAGTACTGGCTTACCTGGATGTATGCACAAGAACAAGACTGGAGCACAAAAGAAGTAGGTGAGATTTTGGTTAAAATTTTCAACAAATTACTAAGGGCCATGTGGACTAGCATGAGAGTATAGTAACCTGAGAACTGCAGACACAGGAGGATTCATAGCCATCCACAAATTCTTTTCCATGGATCTCACCAGGTGTTACAAGGAGGACTAGGAGAGAGGTACAAGATTGGAGGAAGCCTCCCAATAGTACAGATCAGAGAGAGGGAACTTCCACCTCTGCTGGAAAGGCACAGAATCCCACCCAGATCCTTCTCCCAGCTGAAACAAAAGCCTTAAGTGGAGGAAGGGCAGAAAAACCTAGGTGCCCCCAGACCATCTACTGTGGCTGTGGTAAGGGAACAGAAAAAATTCTCTGTCCTGTGTCTGTATCCTTAGGGGCCTGCTCTTCCTAAAGAAGGGGCAGGATCCCTGAGCTCCGCATCAAGAACCAGGCATTCAGGACTTACTAAAATTCAGGCTTAATCAAGACCACAGAGTTTACAACAATAGCACAAAGGATGGGAGGAAGGAGCATCCTGTTTTAAGGCTTTTAGGCTATATGTGATTTCGAAGACTGATGTACCAAGGATAAACATAAAAACTCCAAATCTCGCTAAACTTGTAACTAGATCGACACTGTCCTGCCCAAAGGAAAAGTGTAGCAGAAGAAGACATGTGTTTATTCATCGTAGTTATTAAATAGAAAGGTGTATGTTGTAAACTCTAAGGTAACCACAAAGAGCACTTTAAGACAAGATATACACAGTAAGTTAATGTTGGATGTAATTGAAATCATCTGAAATAATCCAAAAGAATGCAGAAAAAAAAAGGAAAAACCAAACAAAGAGCTAATAGAAGAAACAGGAAAAAAATGGCAAGATGAAATACTTTAATCCAAGTATATTAACAATTATATTAAATTTAATAATCTAAATATACCAATTAAAAGACGGAGATTGTCAGGATATAATGGTCCACATAGTAAATCTATAAAATTAAGTACAGGAAATCAAAGCTACATTGAAGTTACCTATTCTGTATATGGGTTGCTGACAAAAAATATGTTTATTGGGTTGTTGGAAAAGTCATGGCGTATTTTTTCTATGTTTTTCGTTGTAAAAATGCATCATGACTTTTCCAACAACCCAATATTACTGTCTTTTGACTATCCCCTAGGAGAAAATCCCGAAGACAGATCCTGGTGAAAGTCAAACTAACTTCAGTTTGCATGGGACAGGCTTTATTTATACATGTTTCCCTATTGTCTGATTAGTGACCTCTATCACTTTCAGATGTACACTGGACAATAATCATGTGATTACCCGAATTCTGATTGATACATTTTATGCAATGAAACTATTATTGCTAGAATATCAAATTAAGTTCACAATCTAATTTATGATTTGGGGTCTTGTAAACCTAGTGAAAACTATGAAAGAAATAACAATTTATTTGAATATTTTAATGTTTTTCTTACTAATATTAGTAAGA
>NW_017731377.1:4437193-4438692 GCF_001890085.2 Hipposideros armiger | reverse complement strand
CTTTATAGGAAGAAAAACAATTTTCCCTCTGTCTTCTGAGTAATAAGCACAGATTAACAAGAGAAAAACAAACAGAAGTTTAATGTGAATACCTTATGTATACATGGATGATACACAGAAAACTGAGTAGCTCCCCAAGGTGGCTTAGGATCAGGATTAAATGCCATCTTAACAGGGATAGGGAGTGGTGGTGGTGGTGGTAGTGTAAGCCTCTGAGGGGAAAGGAAATAATTTTTAGGAAAGATGAATGGGCCCTTAGGAGAATGGATGGGAGGTGTGCTAGTTTGTGACAGTGTTTGTCTGGGAACGGTGTCTACTTTTGGTCTCCTCTCATGCGACAATAGTCAGTCATCTCTGGAAGATGAAACTCCCTGGGAGAGAATTTATGAAAAGTGAGTTTCTGGTGGAGGATCTATCTTTAAGCAGAAAAGGAGAGTTCAGAGAAAGCCTCTCTCTGCATTTGCTGTTTTTCAGTTGTCTACAGTTAAAAATAATTATTATGCCAAAGGGGTATATTTTGAGGTACATATTCTGCTACCCTTCATAACATAATTAGAAAGTGAAGTGTTTTAAGTATTTATTACCTTAGTTTTTAATATAATTTATTTAATTGTAAGTTTACACAACTTAATTTTTCTAATGGCCTTCAAAATTCATGGAACTGACAGTTGGCTTTTGTAAGTTAATAGCTGGATCCAGGGTACTACAGGTCAAGTATACTTAATATAGCTTCCTTTTAAAGATTCACCATAAATATTTGTTATTATTAAGGTTCCTGAAAAGTCTTCAAGCAAAGTCACATATCTATCTTTGTTTACTGATTGGACACTGATTGGACACTAAACTCCTTTTTAGAATAACAGGTATTAACAAGCCTCAGAACCAGAGTAACATGCATCATATATTTTAGGGACATGCTGACTCATTGTCCAATTTGCTTATCCCTATTCTATCACTAGAAATAATAATAGAATTTACTATTTTCTATAATTTTCCTTTTCCCCCCTAATTGCTTATAAAAATTACTTACCACCATTGGAATGCCTACCCCAAATCATATTCTACTTTTCAAATTTCTGCTTGAGCCACTCTTGTTTCCCAAAAGGGAAGAAAATTCTCCCTGGTCCTCTATAGCTTTTTGGAAAACGAGAGGCTGAGTTGAGCTCAGAGGTGATTTGGGAAGGACAGAAAGCTTGTTCCACAGTGAGAGAAAAGTCCTGAGGATGTCATCTCCATTTTCTGTGGTAGCTTCCTCCACGCCTGATGGTTTTGTTACCAGATTAATGGCTCGGTCCTTTTGCCAACACAGTAAACAGTTACAGATCAGCAAACGTGAAGGTATAAAGAAAGTTTATTAAGGTACATTCTAAGGCGGTTCTCAACCTTCCTAATGCCGCGACCCTTTAATACAGTTCCTCATGTTGTGGTGACCCCCAACCATAAAATTATTTTCGTTGCTACTCTATAACTGTAATTTTGCTACTGTTATGAGTCATAAT
>NW_017731377.1:4416465-4436993 GCF_001890085.2 Hipposideros armiger | reverse complement strand
AAATATCTTTTTGTTTTCCGATGGTCTTAGGTGACCCCTGTGAAAGGGTCGTTCGACCCCCAAAGGGGTCGCAACCCACAGGTTGAGAACTGCTGATCTAAGGGAAGAATGGCCAAGTCAAGAGAGACAATGGCCCAGAAGGGATTGGGGCTTGAGCTTATATTGTTGTCTCATATAGACTTCAGTCATTCGATTGACATGTGTATGTTATATAAACCATTCCTTTCTGCACATGCCCTTACCCATAATGCACACAGAAAAGGGCAAGCTTCAACATTCTACACAGGCACCAAAACCCAGATGATTCTGGTTGGATTTTATTTCCCCCTAATCAACGTGTTCTAACCACAAAATTAGCCCACTGGGAGTTGGATCTGGGTGGTACAAAGCACCAGTTAGGCTCACCCCTGCTGTTGCTCATGCCTACCTTCTCCTGCCTAATAGTTTCAGGGATAGGAGTGGATGTATACGGTCTGAAGTGAACAGAATCATTGAAATGGGTATGCATAGTAAACAGAACCTCTGAAACTAGTATGCATAGTAAATGTATAGCAAATAGAGTCATTAAGGTTTGGGTGAAAAGCAAAGAAAAGAAAAATTTTTTAAAAGTCCAAACTAAACTATACTGTTAAATTGAATTACACTAGAGGTTTAAATCTCAAAATAGAAGATATGCTGTCACCGTTACAGTTTGATGCCATCCCCTCTGTGCAAGGAAGGCCATTTGGCCATCTCTTTCAGAATGAAGGATTAAAGAATGTGTTACAATTCCTGGAGAATTTGCCATTTAAAAGGTGGTACCTTAACATTCTATTCTATTACTGTTATGCAAGAATAGAAGACTGGTCAAAAATAAGCACTTAGGGGCCAGCCGAGTGGCTCAGTTGGTTAAGAGCTCACTTGGGAGCACCAGCTCTGAGCAGCAGGGCTGCAGTTCAGATCCCACATCAAGGGACAGTGACACTTGCCCTCTATAGCTAAGATGAACAACAGTTCAACTTGGAGCTGGGCTGCCCTGAGTTGCCGGCGACAGCGTAGGCTGCAGCAGGGCTGCAGTGGGCTGCCCTGAGCTACGTGAGTGGCTGGCAGCCAGCATGAATGGCTGGTAGTCGGTGTGAGCTACCGGAGCCGCTGTGAGCGGCCTACCAATGACCGGCAACCGATTGCCTCACCGGGGAAGAGCACAATGATCATACCAACATGGGTCAGCGAAGCGACGTCCTCCACAACTAGACTGAAGAAGAAAACAGCAATTTGTCTACCTATCTGTTCCCCTTCCCCGATTCCCCAGCGCTGTTCCCCTCCCCCCAACTCCCCAATAAAATCTTTACAAAAAACAAAAAGCACTTAGGGCCGGCCGAGCAGTGTGTTGGTTAAGAGCTGGCTTGAGACGCCAGAGGCCCCTGGTTTGGATCCCACGTATGAGGGCCAGTGACACTGCCCTCTACAGCTAAGATGCTGAACAACTCAACCTGGAGCTGGGTTGCCATGAGTCGCTGGCAATG
This sequence comes from Hipposideros armiger, assembly GCF_001890085.2. NCBI lineage: Eukaryota > Metazoa > Chordata > Mammalia > Chiroptera > Hipposideridae > Hipposideros > Hipposideros armiger. Next base: position 4,435,488 of record NW_017731377.1, on the reverse strand, counting down.
GCATAGGCTGCAGCCCCTGCTGCAGTGGGTTGCCATGGGCTACCGTGTGTAGCCAGCAGCCAGCGTGAGCGGCCAGCAGCCGCAGTGAGCGGCCATCCAGAAGCTGATGACTGATCTGCCTCACCCGGGAAGAGCGCAATGATGGTGCCAACTTGGGCCAGTGAAGCAACATCCTCCACAACTAGACTGAAGAACATAAGGACAGCAACTTGTCTGTTCCCATTCCCCCAATACCCCAATAAAAATCTTTAAAAAAATACAAATAAGAAAAATAAGCACTTAAATTGCCATTGCTCTTTCAAAATCTAGGATATTTTGTGCCGGCCGAGTGGCTCAGTTGGTTTGAGCAACAGCATTGCCGGTTCAAATCCCACATGGGCCAGTGAGCTGCTCCCGAGCTGAGCTGCCGTTGAGCTGCCAACAGGTGGCAGGATGGCTGAGCTGGTTACAGTGTGCGCTCTTAGCAACAAGGTTTCTGGTTCGACTCCTACATGGAATGGTGGGCTACCTACCCGCAACTAAGATTGAACACAGCACCTTGAGCTGAGCAACTACGAGCTGCCGACAGCAGATGGTGACTGGAGTTGGAGCTGAGCTTGCTGCACCCTCCACAACTAAGATTGAAGGGCAGCAACTTGGCTGTTCCTCTTCCCCAATTCCCCAACACTGTTCACCTGCCCCAATTCCCCAATGAAAATCTTTTTAAAAAGCACTTAAAAAGTGCAAACAAAATCTTCTGAGGAAGCCTTTATTGATTTGTCAAAATGATGAAAGTGAAGCTTGTATGGGAGAATGAGGCATATCATTTAGAATAAAACGAGAACAGTGTAGTTGCTTGGAATCAATCCATTAGGGAAGAATTCATTTAAGATTCAAAAGATACCAGTTCAGCCAATTAAGTTAATGCACTTGTTACAATGGTGTTACTAACATATTTTTGATATCAGAGAGATTATTCATTATGAATTTGTACCAACTGGACAAATAATTAACCAAGTTTACTATTTGGAAGTGCTGAAAAGTCTGCGTGAAAAAGTTAGAGGACCTAAACTTTCACCAACAATTCATGGCTCTTGCATCACAACAATGTACCAGCTTATACAGCACTGTCTGTGAGGGAATTTTTAGCAAGTAAACAAATAACTGTATTGGAACACCCTCCCTACTCACCTGACCTGGCCCCCAATAACTTCTTTCTTTACCTGAAGATAAAGGAAATATTGAAAGAAAGACATTTTGATGACATTCAGGACATCAAGGGTAATATGACTATAGCTCTGATGGCCATTCCAGAAAAAGAGTTCCAAAATTGCTTTGAAAGGTGGACTAGTCACTGGCATTGATGCAGAGCTTCCCAAGGGGAATACTTCAAAGGTGACTGTAGTGATACTCAGCAATGAGGTATATAGCACTTTTTCTAGGGTGAGTTCACAAGCTTAATTATCCGACCTTGTAACTTATAAATAAGGATAGCAAGGAGGCAGGTGAAAACAAGATTCTTAGGATAGATAAAGGGGTTAGTTTCAAAAATAGAAGCAAGATATTTCTTTGTAGCAAAATTAAAGAAGTAGGTAGTGTAACAGTGAAACTATATCTTCTATTTTGAGATTTAAACCTCTGGTGTAATTCAATTTGACAGTGTGGTTTGACTTGGGACTTTTTGAAAGTTTTTCTTTTCTTTCTTTCCTTTTTTAAAGATTTTATTGAGGAATTAGGGGAAGGAACAGCATTGGGGAATCAGGGAAGGGGAACAGACAAGTTGCTGTCCTTTTGTTTTTCAGTCTAGTTGTGGAGGACATCACTTCACTGGCCCATGTTGGTATTGTGATCATTGTGTTCTTCCCGGCTGAGGCAAATCGGTTGCCGGCCATTGGACAGCCGCTCACAGCAGCTCATGGCAGCTCACACTGGCTGCTGGCTGCTCATGCTGGCTGCGGGCCACTTTCGGTAGCTTATAGCAGCCCACTGCAGCCCCACTGCAGCCTACACTGTCAAGACTCATGGCAGCCCAGATCCAGGTTGAGCTGTTGTTCACTGTCTTAGCTGTAGAGGGCACAGCGTCACTGACCCGTGTGGGATCCAAACCGGTGGCCCTGCTACTCAGAGCTTGCACTCCCAAGCCAGCTCTTAACCAACGAGCCACTCGGTCGGCCCAAGTTTTTCTTTTCTTTGCTTCCCTCCCCTCCCACCAAACCTTAATGACTCTTTTTACTATGCATTTACTACGCATACCAGTTCCAATGGATCCGTTTACTTCGGGCCATGTGCATGCTGGCCTGGTGACTTGGAAGAGGGTTTTGCACTTGTATAGGATCCACTTCTGACCCTGAGGCAGGCTAGCCTCTGGAAAGTGCCTTTTTTTTCTGGAGCTGCCTGACCAGCCCAAAGGGCAGCTGTTTGGCTCCAATTTAAGTCTACACAACATCTGCATAAAAAGTTTAACAGCACCTTTGCCCACCAAAATAGACAAAGACGAACACCACAGATTCCACTACAAAATGAAGCAGTTTGCATCCTGGTTGAAGACTATAAAACCCCAGCTAAACATTAACCCACTGAAGTTGTCTATTCTAGACTCTATCCCTGGAAACTCCTCTGCTGATGTTCCTCTTCTTAAATTAACTTTCTGACTTCTATTTCTTTGTGTCTCATGAATTCTTTCACAACCTGCCAGCAAGCGACCACAACAGGTAGGAGAAAATAAGGTAAACTTTATAGATTAGAAAAGAAAAAGGTTAAAGTTTACTGTTAATGGCTTAAATCTTTCCAATGACATAGCCTCTGGGTTTAATGGAGATTACATATTAGAAGTTTGAGGAATGTGGAAATTATTTAAACTAGCCTCTAGGGAAAATGGAAGAAAAAGATTGCTGAATAGCTCAAGTCTGGTTGAATTTACTTAGCATGTACTTTGAGTGGGTACAATCAGTAAAGTAGTAGTGGCTATGAGAATGATGGAAACCACAGGATTAACCTAAGAAATTATCATTGCTGATATGACAAAATATTAGGGGAACAAATGATTATAAGGTTATTTTTGGACAACACTTAAGTGACTTACCATGAAGTCTGGGCTAGGACAATAAAAATGGCATTGAGATACAAAAGGATATAAGAAAAGCTTAGGGGAAGTTTTCTGAAATGTAGTATCTTCTCTCTGTTGGTAGGATGTTCTGGTTTGTCTTTTTGTGCTGTCATTTAATATATGCCTCTACCATGTAATCTTATTTTTTAAGTAAAAATTAATATTCTTCAAAACATTCTGTTGCTACACAAAAATATTCAATCATTCCTCAAATTTTCAAGAAAGGTAGCCAATTATAGTAAATAGCATCTCTCACTCAGAGATAGTCTTTACTGTAAAAGTAAATTGTAAAGTTATTTTCTCTTAAAAGACTAAGCCCCATTTTTCCTTTAATGTCCTCAATGAAGAAGCCTACCAGTTGTTCAGTCACTATTCATTTCTCTTTATCTAGATTAATTATGTGTTTATAGCCATGTCAGGCTTTTAATATTCTCCTGACAATCTATTAAAGTTGAACCATATGAAACTGCCATTTTTGAAGGTCATAAATGGTTATATATGCACAGTTTCATATGTTTCAAACTAATATTTCAAATTTCATCTCTGTAACTTTGAAAACATTTGAATTAGACCCAGAGCCTGGTTGTGAGTGAAGAATTACAGTTTGCAAATGCCACAAACTATTTTAAATATTAAACTTTTAATAATCGTACAATAATAGCACTCCTGACTTTAAAAGGAAGTAGCACCACTAATTTCTAAAGACTATGAAAACATTCATGCTCAGGTCCTTTCAGTCATGCTCACTGATAGCCTATGCCCTCTGTCTTTTATTTCTTTTTCTTTCTTTTTTTTTTTAACAGATATACAAGAAGAAATGATAAAGCCAAAATAATAGTAGAAGAATATGACACACCTTTCTAAGTATGTAATAGAATAATCAGACAAAATCATGGATAATCTTGAAACCTCTAAATTGGTAATATCCATCAAAACATAAACATGAAATGTTTTGGTGCCTCAATATTAACCCATCAGAATTCTTAAATCCCGCTTTCATTATTTTCTGGCATGAAGCCAGCTTCATTTTATCACCATCATTTGCACATTTGTGAGTTGTTCTTCCTCATATTTTAATTTCAGGAAATATTTAAATATTTCAAATACTATGGGGAAATATTGAATTTTTTTTGAAATATTTAAGAAGGCCTTTTTATATGTCTCAATCCGGGTAGCCGGATGGTGACTGAACTTGGAGCTGAGCTAGTGGCCCTAATTCCCCAATAAAATCTTAAAAAAAAAAAAAAGAATGTATATTCTGTTACTTTGGGGTGGAATGCTCTAAAAATATCAATTAAATTCATCTGGTGTAGTGTATCATGTAAGGCCACTGTTTCCTTATTGATTTTCCTGTCTGGAAGATCTGTCCATTGGTGTCAATAGGGTGTTAGAGTCCTCTACAATGATTGCATTACTGTTGATCTCTCCCTTTATGTCAATATTTGCTTTATATATTTAGGTGTTCCTATGTTGGGCGCATAAATGTTTACTAGGATTATATCCTCTTTTTGGAATGATCCCTTTATCATTATATAGTGTCCTTCTTTGTCTCTTTGTCTAAAACAAGTAGTCTTTGTTTTAAAGTCTATTTTGTATGATATTAGTATTGCTGCCCCATCTTTTTCATTTTATTTTCACTTGTGTGAAATATCATTTTTCATCCCTTTACTTTCATTCTATATGTGTCTTTCAGTATGAGATGTTTCCCTTGTAGACAACATATATATATATATATATATATATATATATATATATATATATATATCTATATATATATATCTTGTTTTCTTATCCATTCAGCTAACCTCTGTCTTTTGATTGGAACATTTACATTGAAAGTGATTATTGATAGGTACATAGTTAATACCATATATTATTCATTATTTTCATGTTTTTTTGGTTCTTTGTTTTCCCCTTGCTCTTCTTAAAGAAATCCCTTTAACATTTTTTGTAATACTGGCTTGGTGGTAATGAATTCCTTTACTTTTTCTTGCCTGGAAGCTCCTTATTCCTCCTTAAATTTTAAACGCTAGCCTTGCTGGGTAGTCTTTTATTTCTACTGTGTTTATTTCTTCTTAGCGCTATTATGCAACTCTTACTTCACTTTAATTTTTCCCCACCAATTTCAATTTAACACTTGAAGCACCAAATCAGTTTGCAAAACTCAATTAAAACATGTCAGCATTTCATTACCCAAATAGATAAAAAGTTTTATAGCCTCAGAGGCAGGCCCAAATCTTTCGTTGCTCCCTCTGACATTGACATGACAAGGATTCTCCATTGCCCAGGTTTGTGAGTTGACATGATGCTTAAATGAATAGTTGACTCCCCTGGGTGATAATGGAATAGAAAGACCAGAGCCAGCACAGCGCTATCAGTTAGTAGTCCAGGATGGTATGGCCAGATTCTCTTCTAAGGGTATCACAAGGCTGAAATCAAAGTGTGGGCTGTTTGAGTTATCATCTGGAGGTTCTGGTGAAAAATCCACCAAGCTCATTCTTGTTGTTGGCAGAATTCAGTTCCTTGTGGTTATAGGACTGAGGTCACTAACTCTTTGCTGGCTGTCAGTCAAGGACTGCTCTGTTCATCTAGAGCCTGCCTGCATTTTTTAACACATGGCCCCTCCATTTTCATGCTAGAAATGGAACATTGGAATTCTTCTCATGCTTCTAATCTCTCACTTCTGCCCGCAACTTCTTTTTGTACATACAAAGTTTATTGGGGATTGTGAACCTGCTGAAAGTCTTATAATAAATTCCAAAATCAGAGTAAGTCATTTGAAATTTTGTGAGGCTCTGATTACCCAATTACTGTGTAAGTTTGTAATTTAAATGCAGCTATTCCAAAGTAATGATGCTGAAGAATATAAGAATCATATAAATTAGTATCTTCTAAAAAAATAGATGGTATATATTGTGTATTTGTGCATCAACCTTTAGATGACTAAGATGAAATCCTTTGAAAAATAATGATCATTTTTTTTCTTTTTGTTATATAACATGTTTCTCTAATGTCTATCACAGTAAGTCCTAGATGCATTACAGAAGTAATATTTGTCTTTTCTCTACAAACTCTACCGTCTATTTTGACTTTGTGCTCATGACTCATGTTTTAGGCATAATTTATGCCAACTGTGTCAAAGAGCATTTGGATTTCTTTTTGTTTATTTCCTATCTAATGTTGGCTTGTGAATATGTGATTTTTTTTTCCATTTCTGTTGTTTGTTGATCTTTTTTTTTCAGAACAAAATTGTTTCACATTGACTAAAAATGCCAGGTTGAGTTAAGTTGAATTTTACTGATAATCTTATGAGTGCTTAACTAACATATAATATCCCTTACAATAAAGATGTTAGTTGAAAGCATAAAATATAAAATTAATAAGGCTTACAATTTTAACAACATTTTACCTTACTTGCTTTTGTGTAGATTGATAAAACAAAAATGATGTTAATTTTCCACTTTCATTTTAGAAAAAGGATGAATTTCTAATTTTTTATTTAAATGTCCTATCAGATACCTTTAAGAATTTAATTCATAAAACTGATATATGTCACTTTGATTTGCATGTATGTAACTCAATCATCTAGATATTTTGCAAACATCTCTGAAACTTGACGATAAAGTAGTACTTTCCATATATAATATGTTAGCCAAGTCCCTGAATTAGAATTGTTTATAGAGATATCTGTCCTCCTGAGACAACTCTAACTAAAATGAAACATTTTCTTGTGAACAATTTTCCAAGCTTTAAGGCATCTGTACACTCTGGTTCATCACAAACAATAATTCAAGGATTTGGCATTAGGGACATGATTGTAAAACATCAAAATCATGTACTAAAGCTTTCTTTTCCAAATGGCCACAGAAATGGCAGTGTCTTTTCAAGTGAACATTTAGTTTATCCCACCTGACAAGTATATAAATGTTTACCTCTTTGAAAATGGAAGAATGTGTAGGTTAAATTAATTTTAAAATATTCTTTGTCTTGTAATATCACTGACCCAGCAATGGGGAAGGTTTTCTCTTCCAAGATGTTCTTGCATTGTCTCTCACTATTTCGTTACTTGAGGACGAATCTCCCACTGGTATTTCCTGGGTTTCCATTTTTTGCCACTACCTGGATGTTTGTCTCATTTCTCAGTCTCAGGGATGTGGGATGGGGGTGTTTGTGTGTGTGGAGGGTGAGGGGGGGAATGTGTCCTGAGAAGTAAGTAAAAGTTCAGAAGCAATCGTGTTTTGCAAAATGCATGCAATTATCAAGTATATTAGGCTAAATACCTCTGAAATGTGATGAGTTACAATTTCCTAAGAAGCAAATTAATTTTAATTCACTGGACTTCTTAGGAAACAGTAAAATCTCTATTAGTCAAGTTTTACATCATCATTTCCTGGGAAAATGTGCTTCCATTTTCTGGTTGAAAAGCAAGAAATGCTCCACTCTACTTAATGAAATCAGGTAATAATTGAGGTAGATATATCCATCTCATAAGGAATGGGGATGACCAGATGTTGAGGAGAAGAGGAGCTAAAATGACTTTCCAGCTTTTCTGAGTCAGGTCTCTATGGCCTAATTTTATCACTTTGTTTTGTTTTGTTTGGTATTTTAGCTGAGCCATCCTGCCACCTGTTGGCAGCTCAGCGGCAGCTCAGCTCGGGCTGGACTCGAACCGCTGTTGCTCAGAGCTCAAACTCTTGAGCGAGCTCTTAACCAACTGGGCTGGCCCTTATCACTTTGTTTGAAATGTAAATTCCCAGACACACCCATATTGCATTGCAAGCACAAAAACAAAATCGAAAGCCATCCACAGTTGAGTATTTTTTATTGCCTGTCACTTTGATTGGTATTTTCTCCCCGCACCCCCTTTCCTTCCTACCCCAATTAAGTTGAATAATCAAAAGCTGTCTCTGCTTAATGGGAAAAACAAACATAGTAAGTGGGTAATTCTTACAAGGGGTTTTCTTATGTAGACAGATACTGAATCAGAAGCCGCCTCTTCTTGCTGATGACTCTGAATGCTACTACATATTATTGGTGTGTTGTTTTTGGTGGTACAGCTGGCCTTAACTGGAGAAAGTGATACAGAGATGGACTCATATCCAGCCCTGTTGTTGTTGGGCCTGTTTTCCCTTCTCACACAAGATTAAGGGGTAGGCTTACTTGAGGTTCTATGTTCTGGCAAGCCTTATTGCTGAACTTGGCAGGAGCACTAAAATATCTTTATTAGAAGCCATGAATCAAGTTCCATCACAGAATTCATAATCTTCCAAATTTGGCTGCCTTCTCTAGTCAAAACTCACAGAAAAGTGTGGCTTAAAATAAAGTTTATTTTGGGGTGCAAAGATCCAGTGATAATGGCAAATCGTGTTCTATAGCCCATGTGGGAAGTCTTCATTTAAATTAAAACACATCAACCTGTGATTTAAAAGTCTGACTATGGATGTTCCAAATATAATCCAGAGACTTTTACCAGTGAAAAGAGTTGACTGTAAAGGAACTGTAATGTATTTTGAAAATCACCAATATTTTTCTTTGAGCCTGATAAAAATCTGTTTCTTTAAAGATGCACACATGAATAGTTATAATGGGAAATTCTATTAGTACTTTCTTAGAGCAAAGGTTTGAAATTGCTCTCTCAAAATTGCTTCCAAGTTCTAGAAAACCAGCCTGAGGGAATCTAAACTCTCAGAGATCAACTAGACTTAACCTGTCTGAATAGGCATGGGCCCAGCTATCAGAGAAAGCTATAGGCAATGACAGGATTTTGTAAATATTGGTGAACGTTTAGCATGTTTATAGGTCCTCCTAAACCTGAGTCTTGTTTTCATAGCATGAACTGCAGCCTGGAGGCCTTTCACTAGGGAAAGGTGACATACAATGGACAAATCTGCAGAATGGGCCTCAGAGAATCCTAAATACATATTCCATCCTAGAAATGGTTCAGGGGTGGGTGAAGGCAGGGGGCTGGGGGGAAGAAGACGCCAGTCTCTTTCTCAGTGTGAAAGGTGAGAAAAGACAGAGCATTAGTCCACAGAGATTAATAAAGTAAGATAGCATCTTCAAGGATTGTTTTGGTGTATAGAGTCATTCTGTACAAATGGCAGGGCATGACTAGAGTAAAAATTCTGGGTCAACTCTGAGAATCATAGACTTGTCCAGATAAATAGGGTTTAATGGCATTTTTAGAAGATTATTAGATTATCAAATCACTGTCTATGTGTGTTACAGTTGTGGATATGAGTGCTTTACAGACAGATTGCTTTGCACAAAGTAAAACTATTCTGTTTCATTGTTTATGAAAATATTGTTGGTGAGTTGAAGGCTTTCTATAAAAATGCTGTTTTTAATGTTGAATGTGATTATTTAGTAGAGAATAATTCTATGTTAGAATAGAAAAGGCCAAGGTACTTACTGTTTCAGCTCCTATTATTGATTCTTTGATACTTTGATAATTGAGCTCTGGAGTTAGTGTGCCAACCAGGTAATGCTTAGTATGTCCCTTTAAGTCCCAGCTTACCCAGGAATGCATTTTTCTTTTAGTTGTATAATAGCAGCTGACTGAAAACACAGAAATAGGTTAAATCCTATTACCTTCACAGCGCCTAACTATTGCTCGTCATTGTTCAGAGGCACTCCACCATGGTGTAACCCTGCTAATTTGAGAGGGTACATTAGGAAGTAGAACACCTTAGCTATGTCTGATTACACTTAACATGCCACCTGGCACCTCCCACAGTCACTATGCTGTAAGCACTTCTTGTTTATGAAGTCTTACAATACAAACTTGACTGAGTGGCTGAGGAAACAACACACCATTGTTCTCTCCCTAGCTGCCATGCATAGAGGACATTTTGGCTTGGAAGCTTCTTCTCTCCTTCCTCTATATCTAAAGCCTTTGTCAAAAATGAAATAAAGTGTAGCAAACTTTCAAAAACCTGGGAGGTATTGCATGAAACTCTGGGTGTTTTTGTTTTTAGGGAATAGCTATGCCCTTCCTCTTTGTACAGACTGCTCTTCACAGAAATCCCTATACATTGAACTTCTCTCCCTGAGATGGGGAAATGAGAAAATAAGACCCTCTGTTTTAAAGTTTTCTCCACAGAACAATGCATATTTTCTTTATATCATATGAGGCTGACAGATTTGGACTCTGCTTCCAGATGTCAAGATAGGAGGAGGAGGAGGAGGAGGAGGAGGAGGAGGAGGAGGAGGAGGAGAAATGACATATTTTCCTTTTCTGATCCAGAAAGAAACAGCTTCATGTCAAGTCAACTGTAAGTTATAAGTTGAAGCAAACTGTTATGTAAATAAAGAAGACTGATAAAACAGAAGAAAACAGGGCAGGTAAAGGCACTCTGCCCAGAAAAAAAAAAGGCATATAATAAAAATGACTTCTTTTAAACAAAGGCTGAAATGTTTATATGATTTATCACAGTCTGAATTATATGTAGCTCTGGCCCCTGAGGTAATCTTAAATCCAATATATTAGCAAACTGCTCGTGTCCTAGAGTCTTCACTATAAAGTATAATACAATACCACATTTAAAGTTAAAACTATAAGAAAATGAAACAACGTAAATAAGCAAGTTAGACCATGAAGGCTTATTTACCTAAGGCAGACATTTGTCAACATCTAGACACTATTATTTGTAGTAAATTTGATTTATGCTTACATAAAACTCCATAACACCTAAAAATTAAAAATTCCCTTTCCAATATGAAGTTTAATATTTTTGAAACCTCTGACTTTATCTTTTAATAAAAGTATGTATATGTAGGTAGACCCAAAGGCAACAGCTCAGGCAGTTCCTTAGGTAATGATTATGCAGGGAAAAGTGAGTTGCTAATTTTTAAAATCAAAATTATCTCTATCACAAAGAAACAGAGATCACTCCCAGAGGGAAAGTAATCTTAATTGGTATGACCTTCTGCTGTTATTCAGAGGCCTTTGGACTCTGTCACTGGGGCAAGTACCTTATGAATTGGCCAATAAATAATCTAGGGGAATGAATGTTAGACATTAGTGAGAGAGGCTTAGCTTCTAGTCTTACCTCTCTCTGCCAGTGAGTCAGGGATTTTAAGCATGTCACAAGAGCAATGGGTAATCTGTTAATAACAAAAACAAATACAATATGCAGAAATGTTTTAAAAGAAAGACACTTGAAACTCAAGATACTATCATTATTATTACCAAAATAAGAAAACCCATTACTGTGGTCCTAAAATATTTTCTCTAGAGCTTAATTTTCCTGATGTTCAATGAATGTTTTGGTCCATTTCCTTGAAAATCTGTGGGAAAAGCAGAGGAGAAGTAGAAGGAAGTAGGTCCATGGGTCATCCAAAGTAGGGAAATGAAAGATAATGTTTCTATGTCATTTTTCTTATACTTTACTTTCAAAATCTAAAGCTTTCAGTTGAGCTACATATATTATTTATAATATATATATTTTTTTAGATTTAGAAGTTGTCTACTGATGCTTGGGTAACTAGAAAGGTAAGAACAATAAGTTGTGGTAGGTCCTTTAATGTTGAAATGTTGGTTTTATGAAATATAAATATATTCACTATTTTTTCCACGTAGAATCTGGTGGCTTCTGTAGTTTTGTTTTGATTGTTTTTCCTCTTGGAAATATGCCAGTACACTGAAGTTTAGAAATGATCCTGAGAATTTATTTCTTTAAGATTTTAAAGAAATCATCTTAAAGACTTTGCATAGTGAGCACACAACGGAATATACAAATGATGTATTACAAAGATGCACATCTGGAACTTACATAATGTTATTAGCCAAATACCCTAATAAATTAAATTTTAAAAAATATTTTAGCAAATATAGCCATATTCTAAAATTGTCATTTAGACAATCAATTCTTCTATCTTTGAGGTAGAGATTTTTAGAGGGAATTAAAAAATAAGTTCCTGAGTTTGCCTAATGCCATTTTCTCAAGCTCTTTCCAAAAAGTACTTTAATTATTTTCCAGAAATTGGAATCAGATTTTTTGGCTGTAAGAATAAAGTATAATTCTCAACTGGTCATGAGGGCCCGTAATGAGAATGATGTGCAAGTAGACTTTCTGAATTTTAATTTTTTGGCATCACACTTGTAAATGTTTTATTGGAGATTTATAAACAAATTTAAATTGATGTGTCTTCTGAGTCTGGGATTCTCTGCTATGCACCACTTGATTCAGTAACACCAAGGTTTCTTTTAGGATTTCATTACTAGTTTCTAGGGTGGGAGTGGGTGTGTGGGATGTCGAGTAATGAGGAAAATTAAGACATTGTATATCTGGTAGTTTGATAAATTTTGATATTCTACCAGGCTTAATCTACTTTTGCCAGAGCCCCTGTGGAGGAGGGCAGGCTGTTGGCAAATGAGCTGATATGAAACCTAGAAGCCTAAAATAAACAGGGTAATTTTTAAATTTCCTGATTAAACAAAATAAAAGTAAATGGTTAGAATCTCAAAAGTAGAAGAGTTTGACATTAATTTGCTTGTAAATTGGTACTGTGGGGAAGGGGAAAAATTCCTCTTTCCCTCCTCTGGCTCTTTTGATGGCTGAAGAATCAAATCAAGACACATATTAATAAGAGAAAATCAAATTTAATTTGTGCACACAGGAACCCCGCATACACGAGAGAGTCAGAGGCCCCACGTACTCGATAGGTTTGGAGACAGAAAGGGAAAATGGATATGTATACATATATATATATATATCAGAATGACATTCTGAGCTAAAAATCAAGTAATGCACCTGGGGCTTTAGAAGGTCATTGCAGGAAGAACATGGGTTCACTAATTAGTAGTTTGCCCTGCCATGTAACTACGTCAAAGAAGATTATCTCTGATAATCTCTTATTATAGGTAAGGCTTTTCATTCAAATTCTTCTAGATAGATAAGGGGTGGGGGTACAGAAGTTTCTCTTGAGCCCACAGGGTCTCAGTTACCTTTAGCTGAAAATAATCTGCATATGACTGAGGCACATTTTGGTGTGGCTCATTGTGAACCCCCACAGTACCATGGTTCAAATGAGGCTTGAATGATATTCTTTTTTTCCCTGAAAGTAGGCCATAACCAGATATACAGAGTAGAATTTATCACTTTAAAACAATTGTACAAGGCATTAGTTTTTCTTAATATTGTATTTTATGCACCAAAGAGTTTTCTTAATATTATAAATTTTTGTAAAATATTAACTCAATACCAAGTGATCAAGTGGTAGTTTTATACCTTAATATAATACCTTTTCCCTCTCTCTCTCTCTCTCTCTCTCTCTCTCTCTCTCTCTCTGTCTCTCTCTCTCTCCCTCTCTACCTCCCCCCTCCCCTTACCCCCATTAGAAAGAAATAAAAACCTACTTTTAAGGGTTTTTTTTTCAGGAAGAAAAAATTTATTTTCCCAAAGTAATTTTATAAAGATTTTTCTTTCAAGAGACTCTATAAATATTTGGAAACCTCCCTCAAATCAAATAACCTTTTATTTGATGAGTTAGGAAAAAGGTAGTTAAAGATGTAGTGCATAGATAGCTGAATGGAAGGGAAAGAAGGACCCCATTTCTTTTAGAAATGCAGCTTATTAAAGAAGAGCTGAACCCACTCCAATTATATATGGATGCAGTTCTTGTAGTTAATCATTGCCTTCTACCAGTGAGACAAGTAGAAATTTTTTCACAAAGCTGGTTCATTTTCATTATAGACGGAAAGTGCAGCAGAGAAATCATGCAAATATCTTGTAAGGACAGATTGCCAAGAAAACCATGGATGGGTGGGATTGGGTAGAATGAATCCATATTATTCATTAGGGGGGAAGGGAAAGGAAGTAGAAAGGCAATTTGCAAGGTTTAAAATGTGGCACCTATTCAGTTTGTTTGTAGTGCGCTTCTGGCTTGAACTCTCTTCTAGCTTTAGTATGTTCTTCTTACTTTGCTAATTGTTGGTGTCAGAGCTCATACCCATATAAATAAGTAGCCCAAACAATAACATATAATTTATCAACGTTCTCAACATAGACTGGTTCTGGAGGAAATTAAAGTAAGTGAGGTTAGTTTTGAATAATCTTTATCACTTTATTACTCCTTCCTCACCCTAACCTGTCCTTAATATCTGGCCTCCACTATCATGGTCCAGAATTCTTTCTTTCATACCTTTCCTCCACCTAATAAAATTTGTATTCCAACTTCTGAGGGTTATTTCTCTGCTGGAGCTAATCTGATAAACTAATGCCTGCCGAGTTGTTTAATAATAAATGATTATTCTTATCTTGCCCATCTAAGATTATAACTTTGATTATTAAAATCTTTCAAATCCTTATCTTGTAAGCATGACTAATGTTAGGTATTTTATGTAATAACAGAGAGAAAATTTTCGACCAAGCAGTCCCTACANAAAAAATCTCCTCAGGAATAACGCAATATTGAATCTCCACAAAATACATTCCACCTCTTGCTGGGAGAAGCTGCAAAGAACTGTGGTCATATTTTTCATCTGTAACACTTGCTAAAGTCATCATTAATTCTCATATTTAAGTCTCTTGGATTAATTATGACTATTAAACATATTTGGGTGTTTTTTTCAGGCAAATGAAATTGGTAACAAATAGATCAGAAGTCTATTCATTTTTTAAGGGCTTGAATAGTTAAAGAAATTATAAGCCAGACTGGAAAAGCCTTTAACTGTTTAAACTTAAAACAAACTTGTACGGATAACACAGAGTGTGTGAAAAACACACAGCTTCCTGAAGATTGGGTTCCAAGAAAACAAACAAACAAGCAAACAAAAACAGAGGAAAACAGACCAAAAAGAACTTCCCCTAGGGCAGAGCCAGAGGATTCCCCCATACCCCAGCATAATTGTAAAATCATTAATCCCAGATTGAAGATTGAGGTAATGTCAAGGAAATGCCCCACCTCCAGGGCAGAGACCTCACAATGCTTACTTGTAGGGTTGTATCATTACTGTTTACCAGTGATCCCATTCTTTCCTTTTCCAATGAGAGATTTCACTGTAGATTTTTTTTCTCCGTGACCACCATTATAGTGTGTGTGTGCACGTGCAGAGGTTAGACAAATTGTCTTTTATGTTCGTAAGTCACCAGACCATGAGAAGGCACACTATTCCAATGAAGAAGACTGCATCTACTGAAGATCTGGATTTGAGTAGGATATAATAACTGCATGGGATTTTAGGATGTTTCCCTTGAGTGAGAGTGAGTGTACTCAATGTGAGGAACAAGGGGTTTATAGGGATATTAGATATGGCAAAAGACACAAAAGATTTGTCCATCAAAAAGTCGTGCTCCCTTTCTATTGTATAGTTTTTTCTGGGAGGTGTGTGTCTGCCTCCCTTGCACTTAGGCAGGACCCCAGGACTAGTTCTCACTAATGGGCTATGACTAAGAATAATGTATGTTATTTCTAGGCTGTAATGTTTAAGAAGTATGCATGCCTTTTCTCCTCTTTCTTCTCGGGTCCACTGGCTAGAAGTGAATGACTCCAAAGCCCTAGACAGTGAAGCTAGAAGGCGGAAGGATCCTGAACCACTTCATGGAAAGCTGCTCACTGAATACCAGTATTGGACTCTTGTGTGAGCAAAGAAAATAAAAATTCCATTGCTTTAAACCATGAATTTCAAAGTTTATCAGAATCCTTTGCTACTTTTTTTTAAGCTGAGCCATCCTGCCACCTGTTGGCAGCTCAGCGGCAACTCAGCTCGGGCCGGGACTCAAACTGCTGTTGCTCAGAGCTTGCACTCTTGAGCAAGCTCTTAACCAACTGAGCCACTCGGCCGGCCCTCCTTTGCTACTCTTATTCAATGATTAAAGGATACAGTTATAAAAATTACTTTGTGGGTATAGAAACAAAATATTTGAAAGCTACTTTATCTAGTCCAGTTCTTTCATTATANTGTTGGCTCCACGTGCTTTCTTTTCCCTGGGCATCTCACCACCGAAAGCCCCCCAGCAGCCCCCAGCAATGACAGATGGGAAAAACAAAAGATCCTAGACTAGAAAGATTAAGTTTTCTGACTCAGTTTTATAAAAGGCAGCATGGTCACCCCCATAAAACCCTAGGTGTCTGCTTGTATGACTGCTATAAACTTATAAAACCCTCTTACTGATGAGATATGGGAAGAGGAGACAAGAAAAGATAAATTTATGGTAACACTTCAGTGGCCATCAGATAAGGATGATGAAATTTACTTAAGAAAACTGATACTTAACATCCCCCTTATCAAGGAATTCTTCCTACCCCCATCTCCATGGACAGGAAGAATGGAGCAGACCATTAATTACCTAACATTTTGTGAGCTCTTTGCCTCAAAATCTGATTAAAATAGAATTGCATTGATCCAAAATTAGGTGGCCATTGTGACTCATTTTAAAAGATCTTTGTCAGAGACTGGAATTAGACACCTAGGTGATTATAAGATGGTGTAGTAGCCACAGAAGCATCAAAGTGGGCCACACAGTCTGGAAAGGCTCTTATCAAAATATTCCTGATATTAAATAAATAGGAGAAACCGGATATTAACAAAAAGTAGGAAAAAAAGCAAAATAGTGAATGAAAATGACTCTTTATGACTAAGGAAAATAATACCATGAGTGGTATTTACTTGGTGTAAACGTAGCTGCAAAGACTATTATATAGTCTGTAGAATAAAAACAAAGTTAAAAGAGATTTAAAGCTCTTTTGGTCCAACTTCTCACTTACGCAGAAAGACTGTCTGCAAGATTCCTGATAGGTGGCCATCAGCCTCAGCTATTTCAATGATCAACAAATTTTCTGCTTCCAGGGTAAATGGTTATCATTTGGAGTATCCTAAGTCTGATGGCATCTTACACCACATCCGTTGTACCTCCACGTACTAATAGCTCTATTCCCTGGAGAAAATTATGTCTATTCCATCTTCCTTACAACCACTCCAAAAATGTGAAACTCTGTGTACTTTCCCATTGCACTTAACATAGAATCCAAACTCCAGGTTTCCATGCCCTCTTAAGATGTGGTACTTAGACTCAAACACAATATCCCAGAAGTCATCTGATCAGTACAAAGAAGACTGAAAATATTAACTTCTGATGTTTGAGGGAACATATTTCTTAAGACAGCTTAGAATGCTTTAGCCATTTAACAGACATTTCATTCATTCATTCAACGATATATACTTCATGCACACCACGTTCTATGCACTGTTTTCTATCCTGGGATTAGATGGAGAACAGAAACAGATGAAGTCCTTGTTTCTATAGAGCTTATATTGTGATGGAGTAGAAAAGCCATAATGAAGTAAAAATAAATAAATAAATAAACAAACAACCCAGACAAATTCACAGAGAATCAATCCCCTGAAGGTAAAAATTAAAACAAGGGTGATGTGATAGCCTAGGGTAGGATAGCTAAATGGTTAATCTAGAGTACTGGTCATGGGAGGCCCAACTGAGGAGGTAATATTAGAGCCCAGCCAATAATATGTGGAAAGAGAGCCATCTAGGTGGAAGAGTAAGTGCAAGGGCCCAGGAGGGGGACAAAGTGTGACATATTCAAGGGTCAGAGAAGCCAGTGAGCCTAGAGAGAAGTCAGAAAGGAAAGGAATGAAAACAGGTGGGATCAGAGCAGGATTTTATTCTAACTGCAGTGGGAAACCGCTGGGGGTTGTTAAGAGAAGTGTGGGATGCTTTCATTTACAATTTGATCACTCACACACCCATTTATTTTCCATTGGATCTCCCATTATATGAATTATTTTTCCTTCGGACTCATCAACTAATTTTTCTTCTTATTATTACAATTTCTTCTGAATTAGCTTATAAGTTATACATTATTCATCTTCTATATTACATTAGGCATTCTTAATTTATTAATATCTAATATCAATTAGTGTTTTTTNCTTACATAGAAAACATGCTACTATTATGCAAATTAAATCGTTGTGTCAACCTTGGAATATGAAATGGTTAGCTCTTGCCTCTCTGGCTCTGGTTGAATGTCTTTTATCACCTACACGTTGCAAAGTTCTAGCTTTAAAATGGGAGAATAGATGTGGAGCGCTGTTTGCTACTGCAAAAGGCATGGTAAGACATTGCTATGGAGTAGATAGCTGTCTGTGTAAGAGTGTGAGAGTAGCTCTTGAGGAGAAGGGCCAGCTGGGTAAGGAGTTAGGAAGAGTACTACTATGAAATGTCCCATTGTTAGAGCTGACATCTTAAATTATTTCTGTTCATCCATTTAAGTTAATGTAAATCTAATCCCACAAGTTTGAGCGCCTATGTGTTAGAAATGTTATGGAGTTGTCTGCCCAGCACCCCCTCATTCTCATGGGATTATAGAACTTTCTCTATAATTCCTCACTCCTGTCACTGTCCTGTAAAGAGACAGACACCACTCCAGAACTGGATCAACTGGAGTCCTTATAAGAGTTTTAGAATGAAAGTCAATATCTTTTAGTAGGCCAGGGGTATAGGTATAAAGGCAGAAATGTGGAAGCAATAGTGGGCATGTGTTTTACTCTGTGGATAGAAGCCAGAATGCAGTCACTAGAGTGATATTTGAGTTAAACAAAGTCATGAAAGATATACGAGCTCCAATAGATGTTACTTAAATATCTAAAGAAACATAAAAGCAGAAATATATAATCCTCTTAAGTGGTGAAAATGTTAGCTAAAATCTCAGGTGGTAGAATTCCATTTATTCGATAAGATGGAAATATTAAATAAAAGGATGTCTTGAACCCTGTTGTCAGTGGCAGGAGTAGTATCAATCTGTATATCTACTGTCTCAGGTGTTTCATTTTAACACACTGAGATGGTAATACAAAGTCTTCTTTGAGAAAACAAAATTGTCTCCTTGAAGAGGTTTAAAATTAAACACAGAGATGGCTAAGTACACCAAATTCATACACCTTGGTATCCTTACAATTTCTTTCACTTGAAACCAAGAGC
>NW_017731377.1:4412471-4414086 GCF_001890085.2 Hipposideros armiger | reverse complement strand
CATAGTAAGGCCTGCTTTTCTGTCTTAAGTGCTATAATGATCATATAAAAAAAGCTTATTCACTGTTTCACTGAATCTGGATCAACAATGATTACAAACATCTGTATGCATACAATGACATTCAGAAATCTGTTCCTTATGCTTTTATAGTAGGCTAAATATGAAAAACATATTTCTCTGAAATTCATTTGAGTCTCCTCCTAGTATCTTTACCCTAAAACGTCCATTATACTCCACCTCCATCCCTGATTGTAATTTTGTCCCATTTGCAGGAATTCTATCCTACCCATTCCCCCTTCACTTTCTCCTACTCCCCCCCAAGAAGATTTACAGGTGAAGATAAAAGAATAACAGAGTAAGCAAAAGTCAGGGGTAGAATTAGGGGAAGCCTGTAATTTTATAAGAATTAGCCCAGATAAAGCAGGAATGGTGAATTGTGGTCTAGTTGTGCAAGGCCCGGAATGTCTGTCTGGAGGTTTGGACTTCATGACTTTGGAAATAGAAGGTAGAAGGTTTTGAGCTGGGGAATGACAATTAGTGGCATGTGTTAGATTACACCAACACAGTATTTAGGATTAATTGACTAGGACAGACACTGGAGGCTAGAGAGTAGTTATGAGAAAAGTCAAAATACATTAGCACATGTAAGATGTTATAAGAACTTGATTTGGGACAATAGAAATGGATCAGAGAAAAAGAGATGGTGACAGGGCCCAGGCTGAGTCAGTTGTGTGCAGGCTGGCGTACAACCCTGACCCCGGACATAACAAACCTTGACTCCAGAGCCTTTTGTGCAGGCGCTGGGCTCCGGTGACATAAGCTCTTTATGTAAGCATGATTCACAGCCGAGGGAGGAAGCATGCGCACTTCCGTGCACTCTCCTCCCCGAAAACCTCTATATAATGGTTGCTATTGCCGAATAAAGCTGCTAGCTGGTTCCTCCTCATGTCGGCTCCACGTGCTTTCTTTTCCCTGGGCATCTCACCACCGAAAGCCCCCCAGCAGCCCCCAGCAATGACAGATGGGAAAAACAAAAGATCCTAGACTAGAAAGATTAAGTTTTCTGACTCAGTTTTATAAAAGGCAGCATGGTCACCCCCATAAAACCCTAGGTGTCTGCTTGTATGACTGCTATAAACTTATAAAACCCTCTTACTGATGAGATATGGGAAGAGGAGACAAGAAAAGATAAATTTATGGTAACACTTCAGTGGCCATCAGATAAGGATGATGAAATTTACTTAAGAAAACTGATACTTAACATCCCCCTTATCAAGGAATTCTTCCTACCCCCATCTCCATGGACAGGAAGAATGGAGCAGACCATTAATTACCTAACATTTTGTGAGCTCTTTGCCTCAAAATCTGATTAAAATAGAATTGCATTGATCCAAAATTAGGTGGCCATTGTGACTCATTTTAAAAGATCTTTGTCAGAGACTGGAATTAGACACCTAGGTGATTATAAGATGGTGTAGTAGCCACAGAAGCATCAAAGTGGGCCACACAGTCTAGAAAGGCTCTTATCAAAATATTCCTGATATTAAATAAATAGGAGAAACCGGATATTAACAAAAAGTAGGAAAAAAAGCAAAATAGTGAATGAAAATGACTC
>NW_017731377.1:4405179-4406561 GCF_001890085.2 Hipposideros armiger | reverse complement strand
TTTTTTTTTTTATGAATAAATCCTTTTTGGTGGTGGAATACCTGGTGAATTCTGTTTTCCAGTTGACACTAGGTTGGATCATCTATTCCACATTTTGTTCTTTAGTTCTTCCAATATTTTTATAACCAGGTCCCCGTATTAGATTCCTTCAGACTTCAGTGCTGTTTTCCAGACCCGACTTTAATCAATATATGTCTGCACTAATATCTAAATAGATCAGAATATATTGAAACGTGTATATACATTTTACCAAAAAAATTGGTTCAGTAATTATTTGTTGAATGAGCGAATATATGTGTGAATGTGTTACTTGAAAACTGGGGATGGGGTTATTTTAATCATTCAAAGTTAAACTTACAAATTCTTATTAAAATTTAGTGTAACTATATGTTGACAATGAAGTTTTAGTAAAAGCAATTATAACTGGTGTGAATAAGTTTAAATAGTACTATAGTATTAAAATGGTAACATAGTCGGAAATTCAGAAATGAAGTCTAGAGGCAATGATTGCAATCACTATTAAAGCAAGTAGCTTTTGAATCTTTTTCAATTTGACTCACAACAGGGAATATATTTTATATTGAAACTGAGCACAATCATATATGCATGAGATGCCTGCTGTATTTTCTATTCATTTTCTTCTATTATATCTTATCCAATGTGACACACAGTTTGAAAAAGATGGATCTAGACATGTTACAGGAACCACGATAGTATGAAAATGTATCTAAAGGATTAAGGCATAATTAATCCTTTGTTCACTTTTTGTCTTCCTCTTCAGTGGTTATCTCTTGTTTCTGTTAGCTCAGAATGTATTCACCCACTTTCTAGTAATGACAGCATAATTTTTCTCTTGGAAATTATCCCTCTCCTTTTCTTATTCCATCGGGTTCAGGTCAATTTCCTGCCCATCTCTTGTGTCCCCCACCACTCTCCAATTCTACCAGCTTAGAGAGAGGCATATCATTTGGTTCTGGTCAAGCAGCGTAGCCATCTCTCTGACTACAAAGAATTTCTCATTAATTGCCACATAGCTAAGAAAGGTCAATGAAGTCTGTTGCCAAAAACAAGTTCTTGTTTTTCCAGATTGCAAGTTGCTAAGAATCAGACTGTAGATACTGGAAACATCATATGGAGAGAGCTGCCTAGTGGGAAGGGAAGCCAACAAGAAATAAGAGATGGAGGACTGATAACATTTGTGATCTTGGATCCATCACCTTTCCTTATGCACCAGTAAATGTGCCTTTTGAAATTCTATGTAAGAAAAAAGCTACTAAATGATATTTAGTATGTGAAATGACTTAAATTTTATTAAAAATTTACATTTTCAGACCTCTTCATTATCCTAAATTTATGAACACATAGAGCAAAAACAGACAGAA
>NW_017731377.1:4394423-4402464 GCF_001890085.2 Hipposideros armiger | reverse complement strand
GAAAAGAAAAATTCATGATGTACAAACACATTCTATTCAGAAACCCAGAAAGAATATTTTCTTTCAGAGAGTTTGCCAAATCAAAACTTTGAAACTTGTATTCATTTCTCAAATTTAAAACCTTCTTTTTTCCCCTTTTTATTGCTTATGTGTAGATAGTACTTTACATCCCCTTAAGAAAAAAAAAAAAAGATAGGTATAGTTTTACTTACTCCAAAATCCCATAGTATTTCATCATATCCTTTATGTGGTCCTTATATTCTATATATTGTCCCATGTTTTCTTCTTTTTCAATGGATTCAAGGATGGGCGTATTAACAAAGCCTGGGCAAATGGCATTCATTCTCACACCATTTTTCATAAGATTAGCAGCCATCTGCCAATTGGAAGTAGAGGGTTGCAAGTTTTAATAGTTCTATAAATGCACAGCATAGGACACACTGATAATTAAAGCTGTTTAAAAGACCCTGATGTGAAAAATACTAGTCAGATATCCTTCTAGCTTTATAACAATGGCAGTGTTAATTAAGGTTGGCTGGTAGCAGAAAGCAAAAGAATACACATGTAAGGTGCTGAATTCATTCCTGAAAGCCTCTCATCTAATTAATTTTTTTAAAATCAGTATCACTGGGCAGCTCCTGAAATTACTTAATTATCTAAGTTGCTCTTATCTATTGAACTCTGTTGGAACCGAAAGAAGCTGAGGCTTAAAATGAATATCCCAAGTTTTCTTACTTGTGTAACAGAGATGCTAAAAAATGCTGTTAGTGGAAAGTTTTAGGGGTTTGATTGATTCTAAAGACATTCAACTATCTGAAAGGCTCTTTGAACATTTTCAGACTAATATTCTTTGGCTTGATTTTCAGCCTATTGATCTTATTTGAACTATCTGTAAAGCAAAACGTAGTTGATTGAGGATTCCATATTCTTACTTGCTAACATTTATTTGTAAGCCCTCAAAATCCAATTCTTACGGAGCTTTTGGTGTCATTTGTGGACAAGCACAGAACAGTGAGAAATTTGAGTTGCTCAACACGGATGTTCCAACTTTGAGATCAAACAAAACAACTCTCTGTTTCCTTGTTTCAGCTTTTCTAACTATAAACAAGTGTCCTTTTCATGGAGTATTGAGTCCATGTTTTTCTTAGTTTTGTGCTTTTTGGTGGTGATTTTGCTATTTAAAATGACCCCCAAGCATAGTGCTGAAGTGCTGTCTTGTGTTCCTAAGTGTAAGGCTGTGATGTGCCTTAAGGAGAAAATANTTTCTTTCTTTCTTCCTTTTTACTGCAGATATACAAATCTGAGTTTTTTTTTGTTTTGGAACTTTGAAATGTTATTTCATTTTATTCTGACTTATGTAGTTTCTGTTAAGAAGACAGTTGTGAATTTTATTTTTGCTACTTTGAGGATATTTCATCTTTCTTTCCCTCTGTCTGGGTTTTAGATTTTTTCTGATCATAGTTTTCAGTGATTTTTATTACCATTTGGCAAGGTGTGCTTTTCTTCTTGTCATTTGTATGGTTTCTTAAATCAGAAGCTTGAATTACTTTTGGAAAATTCTTAAAAATTACTTTCAAATTTTGTTTCTACCTTGATTTCTCTTTCTTCTTTTCTAGAACTCTAATCATGCCTATGTTAGATTGTTTTAAGGTCCATATTTCTCTCATGCTATTTTTTTTTTTGTATTTTCCATCCTTTTTCTTTTTGTTTCAATGAGCAATGCTTAGCTTTTCAATTTCTTAGCAGCCACTTTATACTTAGTTTGCCTAGTTCTCAAACCAAGCTGCTTATGGGTTGTTAAATGGCCTGTGGTGAAGCTGGCTTAGATCTTTGGGCTTTCTTTTCTGTACTTCCTTTCTCTATATAATCTTTTCTTCTCAAATTCTGGAGTTTGGGTAGTCCTAAACTCCAAATTTTTCCCACAGCCATGTAACACTTTAATTCTATTTTATTTCTCTGCAATTTAGCAGCCATGCTCTGCTCAGTTTCTCAGTATCTCTGTGAATTTAAAACTTGGCCAGTGCCTCAATGGAAAAGTAGCAAAAACATCACACCCATTTTAGTGAGTTTCTCTTCTCTCCAGCATCTTGGTCCCTCAAATTCTGATTGCCTAGGGTAGCTTTCCTATGCTATCGATGAGATGTTTTTGTTTTGTTTTGTTTTTGCATTTGATCAAGCTTTTTTTGTTTTCTTTTTCTTCGTCTCTCTCTTCCTCCCTCCCTCCCTCCCTCCGTTCCTCCCTCCCTTTCTTCCTCCCTTCCTTCCTTTCTTTTCTCTCTCTCTCTCTCTCTCTCCCCCTCTCCCTCCCTCCCTCTCTCTGTCTCTCTCCTTCTTTCTTCCCATTAAAACCAGAAACTACTTGGTAGTTGTTATGCTGTTGAACATACTGTATTTAAAATTTTTTCTTTCTGTTTTAGGATTTTCACTTATTTTTCTATAGTATCTTTGTTTTCAGAGCCTTCCTGCATCAGTATTTGATGCATAACAAAGAAACCATACATTAGTGGATTAAAGCTATGTATCTCACAATTCTGTGNAATTTAGTTAAGTAGAGAGCTTTTCTTTCTCTCTCCAGTGCATGTAGATTTTAACTGTTGCTTCTTATTGTGATCAACGGGCAGGGTGGGTTAGTGATCTGCAGTGCTTAGTCCCCAACTTGCCAATTGACTCTAAATGCGAAGACTTACTATTTCTACCTCAGTTTGCTGCGTTGAAAAGGGAGGCTACATGGAGGGAGAAAAGCTCTTTTTTATTAAAGCTTTTTTTAAACAGTGATTTTAGCTGGGGTGAAAGTTTTTCAGAAATCCAACATTTTCTATTGGATCTCAAGACCCATTTTTCCTTCCCAAGTATATTATTATTGCTACTGTGGTTTAGCTTTCGTATTGGTTAACCATACTTCAATTACTTACTTTAAACCCACAACACCAACATATAATGTTGTTTCTCTGTGCTTCCAAATAGAAGTGCACTCTGAGGCTGGTACTAAGGGTGAGTGCAGAGAATTGTGCCAAGTGTGCACGGGATGACTCTGCGGACACCATTCATGTGGTAGTTTGTATAAAAGGTGCCCCCTAATGTTCCTGATTTATAACCTGCACCACTATACAGAGCAGCCTTCTCTGGTAAAGGAGGATTGCTAAGCAGAAGAGACTGAAAAGGAGGCACTGGCAGAGGTAGGAAGATAAGCTAAGTGTTGTGTCATAGAAATTAAAAATAAAAGTATTTTAAGAGGCCTAGAGTGGTCACTGTTTTCAAGTGCCGAATCAAATGAGAATGCCTCTCTTTGAGATAGGAACATGTCTCAATATCACTCATCTAAAAATGGTATCTCTTAGCCTCACATCATTCCCCAGCTACCGCCATTTCTCTTGACAACAAAAAGTACTGAAAAGAGTTATTATANGAGATTTGTTTTGCTTTTTAATAGCTTTATGGGCGCATTGAAAGTTGATTTAAAGATTAAGTCTTTGCAAATTAAAAATTTCCAGTCAATTTAAATTAAGATTGTGGGAGCTCCTTATCTTTCTTTTTGATTGAACATTTACTGGTCACACATCTGTCTTCTTTATCCTTAGTATTTATTTGATTGTTAATATTTTTCTCTTCATCTGTCTGGTCTCTCTGTCTCACCTAGACTCACCACTGCAGAGGTCTCCCGTTTATCCTTTGCTCTTCTACCCTTGTCCTCTCCAACACATTCTGTGAATAACCAGAATGGTATTCTTAAAATGGAAATCTGATCTTGTCATTCCTGTGCATTAAAAAACTCATGTTTGTACTTTGAGTCAAATCTACGCTCCTTAGCATGGCCCATTAAACCCCTCTTGATCTGGGTCCTGCTTACATCTCTAGTTATTCCTCGTCCTGCTTTCCTGCTTGTCAAGCTCCAGTCAAGCTACCTTTGTTTCCAGTTATTATGAAAAGGCAAGCACGCCCATTTCACACTATCAATGCATGTGGTCAATTAGATCTAAAATATTTTTCTCAATTCTATACGCCCTTCACCTTTGGCTTCCACAGAGACATTGTCCTTGACTACTCAACCAAGTAAATTCCCACCCCACCCCTCCAGCCCACCTCCATGCTCTCACCCACTTGTAGAGCATCTCCAGGTAATTTCTGGAGCACACTGCATATTTATTCTATTTAAGGAAGCCTGAAGTTAATAAGTTTTAGATTTGGAGTCAATTTTTAAAATAAAGACTATCTTCTCATTATTTAGCCTTAGGATATTTTTTCAACCACATAGCTACTTCATTTTAAAATGATCTATTCTCAATTTTGTCCTTTGTGTGATATGAAATTATTTTTTGTAATAAAGATTGAAGCATAATATTATTTTTCTATCTTTTGCCCAGATGCATTGAATTCTGAATTTATTTCCCTTGACTTTACAAGACTCATGTTTTATATAGATACAGAAAGAGAAAAAGAGGTATTACGGTTGTTATATCCTCACCGCTGCTGAGCGTGTGAATCCAATTATGCCATGCTTTGAAGCACAATACACAGGCTGCTGTGCAACAGGCATGAGCCCTAAAACAAAAAAAAAATGTAAACAATTTTATTAAAACATAAGCAGATAAAACCCAGTGATTGCTATTCAAAGGAATAATTTGTGCCTATTCAATTTTAAAACTAATCTAGAAAATACACTAAATAATCACCAGACGACTTTGTAAAAATCACTAGTCTTAGCATAGTTTATTCCTTCTAAGATCTCTGCCGTACTGTCCAGAATTTATGGTAGGTAAGTTGCAGCCGAGGGATGCAGTCAAGGGTGTCATATGTTAAGTTTTTTTTGTCTCCCTGACTTTCTGGCAAGAGAAGTCAGTGTTATCTAAAACACAAAGAGAATCATCTTGAGGTCCAGTAAGTTACAACCGAATTTTGTTTTTGACTCATGATTTTAAAAGGTATATATAATCTACATTTTTAAAGGCTTCCAAATGGCTGAAGGAGTTTAAATTACTGAAGTGGCATTTGGAGATGATCATTTGTCGTCATTATATATTAGTGTGCATTTCCCTGTCACCAATCACACTGAATGATGCCTGTAAATGTTTAAGAAAATTAAAAGTTAACTTCTTTTGGTTTTGATCTATAGTGAATTCCCAGATCTTCTTACTCTATGACCTCAGAAAAGAAAACCAGAAATAAAAATCTGTGGTCCTATTTTATTTCCTTTCATAATTATGCACTTAACCACAGAATTCAAGCAATTGTATAGAATTTGTTTAATTTTCCACATATACACAATAGTAACGGTTCAAACATGTGATTAAATTCACGGTCTGGAGAAAAAGTAGTATTGTTATATGTGTAGCATCTTTTCTCCCCTACCTCCTAGCCTACCCCCTCACCCAAAGAAACAAAAACAACAAAAAACACCCTATTGTATTGTAGTAACTATTACTATCAAGCTTATTTCTCATAATTGTCAATTCTCCATCTACTCAATGGTAAGCCGTTTAATGAGAGCCATTTGTATATTTCAACTTTTAACTAGTTTCTTGAATTAGCTCATTTTCACATTTTTTAAATGTGCAATTTCTCTGAGTCAAGAAACAGTGCTCACGGATGATTCTAATGTTATTAATATCAAAAGTCAAGCTAATAATACTCAATTATTCTGCTGAGGCATACTCATCCCCACCCAGCTAACCAGTCCCAGAACGCCACCAGTCAGTTGAGGGTGTTGTGCCAAAGTTCAGCAATAAATACAGATCTTAACCACTCACTGGGTGCCTGCCAGGTCTCAATTTATAAAGAATGCTTGCTCAAGAGCAGTTTAAATCCCTGAGAATGATAGCTCACACATTGTGCATCCACCCAATGATCTTAAAGTACTGTAACATATGATTCTCTTTTTGTTTTGTTTTTAGGGTAAGTCAGACGTGTAAGTTAATTAAGTTTGGTGGTGTCAGTCAACAAGATGTCATGAGGTCTGCACAGGGTACATACACAGTTGTATTAGGAGTTTGAGGTAAGGGAATAAATAGGTGCACCAAACATGGCTGTGTCTTGTTCTTTTAAGTTAGTCGCTGTTTTGCCCTCTCCTTAAGTGTTTCTGAGACGAAAGCAGTTGTGGGATGGTGCTCACGGACTGCAAAAAGTACAGAGTGAACCTTTATTAGAGATAAGCTAGCTGACACAGCCACAGAAAAGCACAAGGAGGCTGTTCATAAATGTTGTCCAAGGTGAATTTGAAATGAATTTTTGTTACATATGTGGAGCTACTGAACTTCTGAACCCAAGCTAGTTCAAAGTGTCACAGAAGTGAAATAAATCAAATGCTGTTATGTTGGTTCTGTTTACGAAGCAAGCACAAGACCTACTTCCCTTTAAAGGTAGAATTGGAAATGCAGCCAGATCATGAAGGAATTTGTTTGCATTTTCAAAGTGGCATTTGATTTTATGAACGTTGGTGTCACAATCTAATGATATTTTCACTGCTGGGCTGCAAAATGTTTACTCTTGCATTGCTTTTACTTTCTGATACTAGATCAAAGGCTGCCTAAATTAATTTCATACATACAGAAATCAAGAGTCCTCTCTATTTTTCAACAGCTTTGAGGTATAATTGACATACAATTAACTGCATATATGTAAAGTACATGGTTTGATAAGTCTTGACATATGTGTACACCCACGAAACCACAACCACAATCAGGATAACGAACATATCTATTGTCATCCTTTCCTTTTGCCTTTCCCCTCCCCCAAGGCTACCACTGATCTGCTGCTTTGTGTCACAATAGATTAGTCGACCTTATCTGGAAGTTTATATAAATGTAATCATACAGTGCAAGTTCTTTTTGTCTCACTTTTTTCACTCAGCATAATTATTTTGAGATTCATCCATGTTGCAGCATGTATCAACAGATACAGATTGTATTCCACTGTNATTCACACTATAATTTACATCATAACTACTGGTCCCAAAATATGCCACATCTTTAAAGAGCTGAAATGTTCAGCTGAAAGATGGTATACAAGTGAAAGGTTATTGCTACTAAACACCATAGGTAGCTTCCCTCTTTTAAAATGTTAATATCGAAACGACATGAGTTTTTTTTACATCTGGTTTGATTAAAATAACAATTCAAGTATCTCCTTTAAAATGATGTTCTGAAAAATATTAATATTTATGAACCAGAAGTTTAAATACATTTTCTGAAAAGCAGAATGTTCTCTGAACATCCTTCATTTTAATCATTACTTAGACTATAAGGATCACAGTCTAGCTTTGGTCACATTGTATTTTTGACAGTTCTTAATTTTTTTTACCTATATATTTAACTAATCATTTAGGAAAAAATTAACATCAAATACATGAAAGAGAGCTTCAAACAATAACATTTCATTTAAAGAGCTGTATTCAAATGAAGATATGGTCTGACTATGTCATTTGTGCTTATTTTCTGTTATGGCTGATAGACAAGGTGTTCACGAAGCTTCTACATGAAACGGAGTTGCATCGTAATCTTGAAAATGAATTCCCTTAGAAGTTGTGATCTTCATAATAGCGCCATTTAAAGAATCATCTTCAATGAGTGTTATTAATCCACTGGCAATCATTGCTGGGCTGAAAGTGAAGGAAACATTGCTGTCTTAAAACTAAAGATGAGGCATAATTATTACTTCGTTTTGAGTTACTTTTGAATAATCTAGTACTTTTAACATGTAATAGGGAAGTGTATATCATAAAGATTTTGCTACCTCCATTTTTTATTCAATTAGATATTAATTAAATTATATGACAAATTTAGTGGTAGATTTCCATGCCTAATCTTCTGCCATTTTGACAGGAAGGATTTATGAATTTATATTTACTGTTTAATTGAGAAAATAATTATTTTCTCATCTTTATCCTATCAGTAAATCTTAGACTTATCTGATAGAAATGTAATTAGAGCAGAAACAGGAAGGACTATAGCTAACATTTATTGAATGTCTATTATTTATTTGTTGCTCTTTTAAGTACTTTACATATGTCAGCTTGTTCGTGGACTTTCAAAATTCCCTAAGTTTGTTT
>NW_017731377.1:4381880-4387854 GCF_001890085.2 Hipposideros armiger | reverse complement strand
TCTTTCTCTTTCTATTGGAGAGGTGTCCACTAATGCCACATGAAAACTCCATGTTGATGACAGCAGAGCTTCTGCCAGCCTCATTTTCCAAATGACTGCATACAGCAGAGGTTCCCTGCGATAAGAATCTGGCCCTGGGCTGATATATGAATGAGAAATAAGCTTCTACTATATGTAAGCCATTATGTGTTTGGATCTATTTATTATAGCACTTTAGCATTTGAAGGGTGGCAGAATAGGCCGCCCCAAAATATGCTACTTTGGCTTAAGGATTATTTTGAAGTAGAAGCACTTGAAAAACAGCAGATGCGAGAAAAGCACTCTGACCTCCCCTTTTCTTCCTGACAGCAGGAGCTAAAACTATAACGTAAAAGATGCCCTACCTATACCCGGAGGAAAGGAATATTCTTAGCAGCAGAGACCGGAGTCAAGGCTGAGTGAAATCTGTAAAAACAGGCCTCATTAAAATAAAGTAACTCTTATCTTCCTTTAGTCTCTCCGTATATATTAGTTACTTTTCCAGAACTGCTTCTCTTTGTTCAACCCAGTTTAGAAACACATATGCCTAGCCACGGTGTTCACTTTCCTCTGGAGGTTCCCGCATACATGTAAAACTCCATGCTTTTCTCATGTTACTCTATCTCATGTCGATTTAATTCTCAGGCCCAGCCACAGACCCTAAGAGAGTAGAGGTAAAGTTTGGCCTCCCCCACAGGATATCCCGATGACTACATCCTCCGTACTTTAAAATTACAGGCTCTTACTAACATCACCTAGGAGTTCAGATACCTTAACTTCATTCTGTACTTTTCACTTTGTCAAAGGTGCTTTCACATGTATTACCGCTTAGGAGTCTTATAACAACCTTTGAAAAACAGTAACTCTGAAAATATATATACATGTTGTTGTTGTTTTTTTTAAATAGTACTGCTATAAGATAACTTGAAAAGTCACAATTTAAAATAAGAGAAATAAACATATAGTTNGTTTAAAGTGGGGGAAAAACCAAAGAGAACATCTGGTTCAAAGCACCTAGCATGCCTGTGATGATGATCTTGAATTCTGCAGGCTCCTACGTTTAAAAGAGAAAGGCTGCCACATTTCATTGTTAACTGGACTCCAGCTTTCTGGGAGAAGTTGTTTGCCACAGTCCCTTAGCCTACATTTAACTTTCCAAGTTCCATCTGCAATTTCAATCATTTAATAATTACTGTAGCAGCACTGTCTTTGAATACCCAAAGGAATTTTGATTACATTAGGCATTGCCAAATGACTAAAATAAAAGGATTTTTCAAGCAGAGTTGGGTTCCCCTCCACCACCCCACCACCCCCGCCCTTTGTTTTTATGGCTATTGGGATGTCACTAGGAAACATAACACTCCAAGCTATCTCTTGGTGCTTAGAGGTAGCAGCTTTCCAGGAGCGGGCCCAACTGCCTGCCCCAGGGTGGCTCTCGCTCTGGGTTGTTCAAGGCTGCTGTGTGCTCCATGTTGATGGATGGATCCCCCCCTTACCTCTCAGTTGTTCCTGGTCAGCGACATCACACTGGATGAAAAGAGTCTTCTGAGGTTCAAACTGTTCACCCAGGGCAGCTTTACACTTCATACCTGCTTCCAGATTCCAGTCTACCAGCGCTACCTGTAGACAGAGGAGAGAAGTCCAGGTCCTGCACAGCTCGCGAACCAGACACACAGACGAAGAGTAAAATAAACAATAGGACGCTCCTCTTTGGGACCTGACATTCGGCAATTAAAGTTCAGGTTCTCTCCCAGCCACTTCTGAGGTCTGCTCGTGAGCATCAGCCTCCGCAGCTTTTGGAAGTGGCAAGGTGGGCACTTGGGGCGCAGCGTCTCTGTCTCCCCGGGAGCCCCTGGGGTTTGGCGAGGGGGTGGCTGGGGGAGCGGCGAGTCTCGGGGTGAGCAGACAAGTTTCCGCCGCCGGACGCCGCTCTTACCTTGGCGCCTTTGTGCAGTAGCGCCTCTGCAACGGCTCTGCCGATGCCCTGCGCTGCGCCGGTCACCAGCGCCACTTTGCCGTTCACGTGCATGGTGTGGCCTCAGCTCGGGCGGTGGGCAAGCTCGGCGTCTCCGCGCCGCCGCAGCTTTTATGTTCCCCTGCGCGCGCGTGCACCCCGGCGGGGCGCTCTCCAGCGAGTGGGCGGGGATGAAACTGTCAAGCCAACGCCGGGGCACCCAAGGCTGTGTCACCTGGCCCCGAGCGCTCCCAGGAGCCAAGCTGCGCGATCTTTGCCTTCCTGACTCGCAGCCAATCCAGGTCACTGCCTCCGGTCAACCTCTGGCTAAGTTACTGGCGTTGAGCTGGCAGGAAAAGCAGAAAGGTTCTTTCTAAAACCGATTTCCTTCAGTGCGCTGAAGACCACCCGGCTAAAAGGAAGGCAGAGGAGAGGCTTGGGAGNAAGCACTATCTTCAAGATATTGTGCTGATTACTGAGAGGGGAACAAAACTAGAACATAACACAGTTCTTGTTTTTAAGGAGTTTATAATCTCTTACAGAGATATCACGAAGTCTCCCTGTATGTTTATATACACACTGTGGCCCCTCTGTCCTTTACCTATGCCTGCTTTCCAAGTGAGAATGACCATACCAAGGGCAGGGTGACCCCATGCACAGCTCAGCCTGCACATTTTACTTTAGCTAAGGTTTGGGTTTTAAGAAAACCCAATATCTTATGTCAAGTGTGTTTATAACATGGGACAACCAACAAACTTATGATATAATGGATAACACAGAAATTTTATTTCCTAGTTCTTCATTTTATAATTTAAATAAGAGCTAAATAGTCATCAACATTGTGGAAATCACACACACACAGTGACTTTCAGAATAAAAATCTTAATAAATACACAGTCCAAAAATCACTTTAGCCTTGTTTTCTGTTATATTCCTGGAATTAAATTAAAATTTATTTCTAAAATAAGTTAGGCCAGGGTTGGCAATTTTTTTGTCAGGATGGTGAATACTTGACACATTATAGGATCTCTGCCACAATTATTCAGTTCCACTGTTGTAGCATAAAAGTAGCCAGAGACAATATGTAAATGAACGACTATAGCTGTCATTCTTTTTACACTTCTTTTTACTTTTCTTCAACCGTTTAAAAATCTAAAACCCATTTTTAGCTTGTGGTCATACAAAATCAGATGGCAAGCTAGTATGGCCTATGGGACATAGTTTGCCAACTCCTAAATTATGTAAAAACTATGTTCTTTTTCATATTTCCTTTTAATATTTTAAGACAGATTAATTTTCATAATTAAAAGTCTCAAATGTCTTCCTATTTGTAAAAAGAAATGCTTTTTTTCCTAGTTTTCTGTAACTTCTCTCTTTCTATATTAAAGGTTATTGTATTATTTCCATGAATATAAGAACTGTTTTTCCTTTAAAAACATCATATTATTAAATAATTGTAGGCAATAAACATGGCTAAGATAGCTTACCAAATTAATCTGCAGCGTTTTTTCCCAGTTTTTCTCATTATTCACTCCAGCATTATTGACCAAAATGTCTAGTCTTCCAAAGTGGTCTACAACTTTTCTGAAAGTATCTAATTAAAAAAAGAGAGACATTATAGAATTGTTCTTACTTTCCACATGTACATTTAAGTTCTATCCTATGCCATGAAATGAATATTTATTTATCCACGCTGATAGTGAAAATTACACTCTTCGAGTATCACTGAATGCCTTGCTCCTCAAAGCAGGGTTTGTGAGCAAGTAACATCATCAGCAGTACCTGAGAACTTGTAAGAAAGGCAGAACTGTGACCACCACAGACCTACTGAATCAGAATCTTAACTTTAGTAAGGTCCACAGATGATTTGTATGAACACTAAAGTTTTACAAGCAGTGATTTAATGGAATAAATTTTAGAGAACTGAACCTCCTAAGCTAAGAGCTCTTGGAAGTCAGTTGGGCAGCCAGCATCTCTCTGTCCCTAAGAAGTTATTGCAGTTCTGTGGCTTAGACTAGGACAAATATCCTTTTCTTAATGTCATATTATCTTCATAAAGTGTTATATTAAACACAAGTCTTCATGTGTTTTCAGATCCATTATGATCACCTCAGGGAGTTTTGCTATCCTAGTAAGTAAAATCAACTTTTCATTCAGTTGATTTTATTTGATCGCTGTAACTTCAATGTTGACTATTTCATCCTTTTCTCTTCCTATTGTTACTACTTGGTATTACTAGTTTGTAGAAAAACTATGTTCAACCAAGGTAAAGTTTGCATAGATTCTGAGGCCCGAAGGTCACTTTTTCCATTGTCCAACCACATATCCAGTCCTGGCAAACCCTCCTAAGGCAGTTCATACTAGGCTTTTTACTACTTTTGTATTGAGAAACACATTTTTTCTCAAAGTTGACTTTTACATAGTTCTATTAATTTAAATTGTCCCCCCTGACCTTTTACCATTGGTTCTCCCATAGTTCTATTACTTGATGTATAGATAACAATTGTGAGTGCCCTTCCAAATAACACATAGGTTTTCTCAGGTCTCGGGAGCCAACATGTGAATTCCTTGAAAAAAAAGTACATTCACACAAACTTTACTTTGATTGAAATAAAATCATGGAATTTTAACAACTACCAGACATATTGAGGAGGCCATGGATTAACCAGTTCCCAAATAGATAAATTATTATGCAAGTTAGTTGTCAAAAATAGTGGCAAGATTTTCTAATATGTGCCCTTTACAGTACCCTGTACCATACTGGAATGGAAAGCAACACAATACTTTTTCACAGAAGTTTTTAAATGCTTCTGAAGATCTCAAACTGATTCCAGAAAAGGTCCTCCAGTAGAAAACATCTAAGGAATAAATTTTTTTTTCCATTCCATCTCAAGAATGTCCTACTCTTCAGAACTCCACATTTACATGATAGGAAATTAGGTTGTTAAATATGTATATCTAACAGCTTCTTTAATTTCCTTATTTTGATCTCCACTGCATTCCTTAGATTCTTCTCTTACCAATGTGAAATACACCACCTTCTTTCTGACATACCACTGAATTTGGGGTTCAAGCAATTTACAACCTAGCTCTTGCTGGCATATATCCGTGGTATTCTTTATAATTTACCTAAACCCTCCATGTTGCACTTTTTTCATTTGTAAATTGAGTTATGTCTAGGTCATCTCCAAGAACATTTTCACCTCTGGGTTTTTATGATTTCCATGAAGTCTCCCTTGGTCACAGTCTAAACTGTTTCAAAAGTTGTAGCCAACATTAAATTCTGAAATTGGAAGAGTCAATGCCATGTTTTCCATAAGTGCAAATAAATGCTGATGTCCAGACAACATGTGGATTTCTCATGACCACATGCCTTCTCCTGGTCACTCATTATATGTCTGAGTGTCCTCCTCCACAATCACTTATCCTTAAGGAATGTGTTTACAGCCAAGGCACTAATTTTAAATACAGTAAAAGTAAAACAATTAAGGTTAAATGTCACATGTGAAACTATATAAATTCAGACAGAAATAGCTTCCAGATGATCTATACTGTTTCCTATTCCATCGGCATGGAAACTGGGATTTCATATGCCTCTGTTCTTGATCCAAGATATCACATG
This sequence comes from Hipposideros armiger, assembly GCF_001890085.2. Lineage (NCBI taxonomy): Eukaryota > Metazoa > Chordata > Mammalia > Chiroptera > Hipposideridae > Hipposideros > Hipposideros armiger. Next base: position 4,382,260 of record NW_017731377.1, on the reverse strand, counting down.
CAATCAACAAAACTATCCTCTGGCAAAATATATTCCACCAGCATTGTCTACAGATCTCTTCTACTCATGTTTGTAATCCATGTTGTAGATCTTTATTAGCATGTCCAGATTCTAATTACATATCTTCCTTTAAAGCAATTTTCCTTAACTGTAGGGGAACATTCCCTCCTTAACCTGCCGCTTCATTTTAGGTCTGTTACATAATATCCCAACAGTTTCAAAGAAAGTCACACTTTGTGCTCCTTTAAGACCAGGGGTACTAGAATGATTTTATGGAAGTTTTTTATGTGTAAATATGTACCTAACAATTACTTGGTCTTTCAATAAAACTTTGTGAGATATAAATATTTTATTTTTCTATTTTTTTCCTAGAAAAAAAA
>NW_017731377.1:4372101-4374770 GCF_001890085.2 Hipposideros armiger | reverse complement strand
TTTTGTGCTCCATAGCTATCATTCTGAGAAGAACTAACAGGATTTATGGGTACTGAAAGTTACTCAGAAACTAAAAGTTACCCAGAAACTGAAAGTTACCCATAATACCCAGTGTATTATGGTGTTCAGGGTTACAGTAGCTTGATATGGTTAAAGAAATGTGCATTACTTTCCTTGAGCATGTTTCCAAAATAGTGGTAATGATGATGATGATGATAATCATTTATTAAAGGCTTTCTCCATAATAGGCATTATATAAAGAGGTTTATACACATTATCTCTTTTATTCCCTAAAATGATGCCATGAGGTTCAAACTACTATTTCTTCTGATTTACAAGAAGAGGAAAGTGAGGCTTAAGGATATTTAGTCAATTGTCTGACTTTACACCATTATTAAGTAAATGGCAGAGCTTACCAATGTGAAACCACCCTAGGTCACATTACTATATTATTTTGCTATACATTTGAGAGTCTGCCATATTTTATGATGCATACTAGCTATTACCATTTTTTCTGATTTGTGTTGTAATGAATAACATTTCTAGAAGACATCATTGATATATTTAGGCAAATTTTAGAATTATATAATAGACATAAGACCCTGGGCATTGAGTAACTATGTGATTAGGTAATGGTGAGTACCAAGATTTTCCTGGTCTGAGTTTTAGAAAGAAGAATGGGAAGGGAAGTCTTCCTAAACAAAATGACCTGTAGACATGGATCCCAGATGACCTCTTATCAGCTGTATAACCAGAGGCAAACTACTTTCTCAGGTCAGTTGTATGAAATTTGAGATAGGGATAATAGTTTTTTATAACAATGTCAACAGGAAGGGTAAGTGGTAAGATGTATGTGAAAGTATCTAGCAGAGTACTAGGAAAATCATTAAATCTCAGTTNATATAATCACACACCAGTGTTCTGATTGCTATCCCAGGCACTTAGCGAGATTTCTGCAAAAACTCAGCCTATAAAAAGTTCTAAAATGGCTTTTTTTGTACAAAGCTAGTAGTCATTGGACCTGGATTCTATTTTGTCTGCCTGAAATTGTAGGGCTTATTACCACATCTCGGCAAAACTTCACTTAGTTGCCCAATCTGAGATTTTATGATACACGTTGTAGCTCCATAGTGTTTTGTCGACTTTAACCCAATTTTCAGCATGTTGAAGAATTCTCTATATTCTTTTTCTTTTGTAAATATTGGATACAAAATTTAATTACCCTTCTTACAAGCGTATGTTTCTCGTGTTTGGAGAGTCCACATTGATCTGCTCTGTTTAGTTCTCTAAGATCTTGCAATATATAATAGTTGATACCCTTAATTTCCTACACAGTTTTTGTTTGTTTGTTTTTTTCTAATAAAAACTCTATTTTTCATTGTATCTACTTCTTCCCCACGTAATACAGAGGAAGGTGGTCTCCCAGCTTTAGTGTAGACACTGATTAAACTAATCCATTCATGGAAATCCCATTCTCCTTGCCATTGACTGGTTTTAGGAGCCGGCACGTGACCCATTTCCAGCCAGTGAGACCCGAGGAGCAGTCAGTCAGCTTGAGGTGGGGTCTGGGTTGAGGAGGGCAGGTAGAAGGGAATGCTGATGAGAAAATTTTCGTTACTCCTGAGAAAACCAGAAAGAAAGGGTGACGTGACTCCTTTTTCATTGCTTTGTATGGGTGCATTGACTGGAATAAACAGTGATATCGCTCGCATCCTTATGATGAAACCAGCATGAAGGATGGCAGGTGGGAGAGATGAAAAGAAACTGGGTCCTGATGATGTCACTGAGCTGCAGTGTCAAGCAATCCTGACACGGCAATCCTATTGTGTGAGGTCACATAACTGTTCTACCCAGTCTGCATGGGGGATGTTCTGTTACTTGGACATACAGTCTTCAGTAATGTCTATCACTTCATTTTGTTCATCACTGCTTGAAGTGTTCTTTCGATGGTTTACTCTGCTTCACTATTCATCTCTACCTGTAGGCACCTTTTCTGTTTTGCTCTAATGTTTAAGAATTCACCACTGCCAAAAACAACTTGTGATATGAAACTTATATCTGAAATCCTTTTCTTTCCTTTTTAGGTTAAAGAACTCCTCTTTCTTCCAAAATTTTCTTTGGACATCTTAAGTCCTCCTTTTTTCATTCTTTACAATAGTGCAAAGAAAATGATACAATAGATAATGAGTGTGTAATTGAGGGCACGTATTGGTGTTTACCTTCCTTTTATTTTACAAAGTCCTTTGGAAGTTTTCTTGCCAAGCATTCAGAGTTGCTTCTCTACCTAACAGGAGTTCTAGGACAAAAAGGTAAATTGAAGATTCTATTCACTTAAGCCACGTGTCAGTTTGATATTAAGTAGGCCTAGGGAGAATGTGTGAAATCTCCACATGATTCCTTTTAAAGTGGACACACAAAACATTAAAGGTTTATATAAGAAGGAAAAAAATATAGATGGCTGAAATTACTGAAGTCAGTTAAATGCTGTTAGTTTCTGCCCGGGTCTCCAGCATGTCTGAACAGAATTTCTGTTTATGCGTATTGGTGCTATGCTTTTATTCTCAGGTATTTACAGCTTTGCTGACACCCCACTTTTGTGTTTTCAACATCTACAAGAGGCAGCCAGATAGAAAATTTGGGAATGTGTAAGCTTTATTTTTAATTTTTTT
>NW_017731377.1:4365084-4369744 GCF_001890085.2 Hipposideros armiger | reverse complement strand
ATCCTATAAGAATGGTATAAAGATGTATGAGATTTCAGGAGAGGGAGAGATATGTAGTGAGGTTCTTAAACGTACTCTCTGACATGGACAGGAACATGGAAAAATGTGCACAAGTACACCCGGGATTGTAAAAGAAGGCCAATTACATTCAGAACAGAATCTAAAAATATTACTGCATGAACCACACACAAATATTTGCATTATACTAACAGAGATAATCCAGTTGGAAGGACAATGATTGGTCATATTCAACTAATCTACCCTTGCCATGGGTGTCCTAGATAGGAGGTGAAGTAACAAGTATTTAAGTTACAACTATAGGGAACAAAGGTTATATCTTGTTCTGTGTAAATTAAATAAATGTCATCAATCCCTAGAGTTAAGTTAAGGAGTGGCCTATGTCAGCAGAGTCCAAAGACAAATAAAGGCCAGCTAAATTTCAATGAAGAATGATCCAGGAGAATGAAGTGTAATCAAAGGGGTCAAGTAACATTCCCCTGGTCTTCCAGATTTTTCTGGTTGGAGCAGGTGTTTATTCACCTAGGCTATATTCAAGCAAACACACTCTCTTAGCTGGATAAAGACAGGTTAATTCGAATCCTATAATCTTTTCACTTTTTTCATGTTTCTTATATCAATATTAAATTGCACATTGTTTTCTGACATCTGATTTCTCGGAGGAAAGACCCAGTAGGTGTCTGTTACAAATGCATTATTTATATATATATACCTCTATCTATAAATGTGACCTTTATCTGTAGATATGTATTACTGATGAAATTATTAAAAACACCAGTAGTGATGTGAAAGGGAGGAAGCTGCTGCACGATTTGTGCTTTCTCACTAGATAGGCTGATTCAAATAATTTGTCACTAGGTAGTTTTGGAGAGGGAAATAAGTTTATAAAAATATATTCTTAAAAATTCTTGAAACTCCCAATTGGTTGTATATTCAGTATTTTTTTTTAATCTGGCAACCAAAGGATATGATGAAATATGGTTTATAGTAAGTCAGGGTAACCACCAAAGATTAAATAAATAATACAGTTTTCTTACCAGCAGAAGAAAATCAAAGCTATCCAATGCAATGTTAGAAAGGGACAGAAAAAGAAGGGAAACTTAGTAAATATCAAGTATGAAGTAAAGTGGAAGAAATTCTAATAGAAGAGTAAAAATAAATATAAATGGCTTAAATTCACTAATATAAAAAGCAGAGGTTTCCAGATGTGATTTAAAAAATAAAATCTCATACTATACTATCAGCAAGAGACAAAGTTAACATAAATAGTTACTTACATTTTCAAAATAATGCAATAGAAAAAGATTTGCCTATGTAAATGTGAACCAAAAGAAAACATGGGTATTAGGGCCGGCTGAGTGGCTCAGTTGGTTAAGAGCTCGCTCAAAGGTTTGAGCTCTGAGCAACAGCGGTTCAATGCCCAGCCCAAGNAAGGTATAGAATTCAGTTTCTTCTACTTCGCAGGCTAAGATAGACATGGATAGAGATATAGAGTAACAGACAAACTCATAGAAGAGATAAATAATCTGGCAGTTAAGACATAAGTAGTCTTTAATCAGGCTGCTTTCACTGTGAGTTCCAACTCTACTGCTTCCTTGTTGTGCAAGCTTGTGCAAAATACTGATTTTTTCCTCCCATGGTTTCCTCATCTACAAAATGGAGAATATAGAATCTACTTCACAGGTTGTTGTATTAAATGAGACAATGCATGCACAGTGTTTGAAATCGTATCATGTACACAGTGAGTGCCCAATGAATGTTAATTGTATATTTAAATATTTTTATTGGATGAAAAGCAGTACTACATTGCATTTCTCTATTCATGATCTTTAGGGCAAGTAAGCTTCCTCTTACGGTACAGAATCTTTCCCAGAGAGTCCTAAATTGATCCAACCCTGAGGCCTTCCAGCTTTCCTGAGATGAAATCACTACCTCCAGTGCCAAGGCAAGGGGCTCCCTGCACAGTTAGAGTTCATGGTTCTCCAAGCTTTGCTCACCCTCTTAGTTTTAGAGAGAGAATCCATGGAATTGTCTCTTGATCACCACTTCAGGTTCTTTTACATTTATAGTTTTGATAAAATATTAAGTATTTCTTATCAATTCTCCAATCATTTATGTTTTGCTTCTTATGGTTTTATTTCAAAATTGTGTAGATTTAGCCTTGACTATTTGTCTTCAGGGTTTTAGCCTTCCAGAATAAATTTTGGTCCTCTCTGGGGCTATCTTAAATATTGCTCATGTTCTTACCATTTAATGTATCCTTAGAACTGAAATGTTATAATTTACAAGTTGATGTCATATTAGGAATAATAACCAGATTATCCTGAAAATTGTATAGAATTAGGTCTATGATGACTTTAGGGATGCCGTTCTGTCTTAAGACAACTCAATATACAAAATGAGTATATTTTTGAGAACTTATAAAGGAGATTTCAAAGTCTCCACTGGTGGCATGTTTACAGTGGTTTAAGGACCATCTGACAATGATTCCTAGAGGAATGAGAAAAATGCTGAGACTCAGACCCTGGTATAGTCCAGGTACCTCCAAACCTGACTTCTCAGATACTACTGGAGCTGGGANCAATCTAAGTTATTGTCTGAATTCCAATCTCATGGCCATTGGGGAGCAGAGGTAACCAATTCCACTGTTTTTGTTTTCGTTTTTACTTCTTTGTGTCTTTGACAAACTTGTATAGATTTTGGAAATGAGAAGTGAACTGTGCTCTGACCGGCAACCCCTGAATCTTATTTCAAGGCTGGGACTTTGAGGAATCGTGACGGCACTTCTGTTTCAGATCAGTATCAGTTGTATTTCATCTTGAGAGTTCTCCGCAACAACTGTCATCATTGACTTGCGCAGCACTTCCAGGTCTCTGTTAGCCTGATGAAGTCTTGGTTCAGTGGAATCCTTACTAGTTGAGTCATACTAGCTTTAGAGGCTCAAACTGTGGGACAGAGGTTCCTTGCCCTCCAGGAACTTGAGCACAGCTCTGTGCCAAGATGCATTCAGCCGGGGCTATTTCGCTGACCTAGTCACTTTATTTTGTCTTTTTTTTTTTTTCATGTTCTCACCCGCAGGCTTCGGTTTTATTTCTGTAGGCTTAATACCTGTTTGCATTTGTTTTCAGGAACAAAGAAATCTAAGCACTTGGGGTGATGAACTTTGTGTACTTCTTTGAGGCTTGGAGAACACGCGAGAAAGGTGATTGGCTCAGCAGGGAAGGCGTGTTTGGGGAGGCTGTGTCAGATATATGTTGGCAGTAAGCCCCTGAAGCAGGTCCTCACAGTTGATTTGAAATTAAGCCTTGAAAAAAATATTGAGAAATTAAGACAAGAAGAAGAGAGATTAATATTTTATCATGATCACTAAAATTGTAATGTGAAGAGTAAATTGAGGTATTATATTGAAAAGAGAAGAGCAGAGGACCAAAGAAAAAAGGGGGTGGGGACAAAAACCCAACACCCCTAGTGGCGAGCACAGAACACAGAAGAAAAGGAACCGGCTCTTTATCAGGAAAGAGCTAACACAAGAGACAGAAGGAACCACTAGAGTTGTTAGGTAGAAGTTAGAAAATGTAGGAGACGGAGGAGGAGTGGAAAGGGGTCCATGGTGCCTATAGAAAAAGCTCAAAAATAGCTTTGGTTAACTGCCACCAGCCACTGTATCTGTTTTCACAGCTATACGTGACAAGTGGTGGTCTGGAGCAAGACAAGGTTCTGAGTGAACAGACCTCCACCCATCTTACGAGGTTACGCCCTCTTGTAGAAGAGCATGTGCCACCTTTTCCTGCCAAATCAATATGTAACTCCCTCACCCCACCCAGTAAACTATAAGTCCTTGGGACAAGGGGACCGGGAACCTAAGCCTTTGTCTCGCACCTCGGCTAGGCCATTCTCTTCCCTGAGAACATATCACTAATAAACCCTGCTTGCATACTAATCAGCCTGGTGACCTTTGATTCTTCACTGAGACAGCAAGAACGGAGACTCCCACAACAGAATGAAATATGTTGGGAGAGCAAAGTGTTGCCGCACATATGGGGAAAATAATTTCAAGAGAAAGGAGTGGTAAATGCTGCCAAGAATTCTGAGGAGCACAAGGGAAAGAAGGATGGAAAAGAAGAAATACTTTGAATCGTGCAGGGCAAAAATTAGTAGTAAATTTAGAAGGCACAGTAAATATTAGTTCTAACTAACTATTCTTGATTATTAGTAAATAATACATGTGCGATAGAGGAAAAATGTGAGAAACAGTTTTGTTTTTTTGTGGGGGTTTTTGCTTGTTTGTTTTTGTTTTGCTTTTAGCACATAGGAAAGACTGGAATCCAAGACTTCGTTAGTACCTTTTAATCCTTTTCTTTCTTCTCAGTTTCCACTGCCAGCTGCCTTTGTTCAGACCTTTATACTTTCTCCCACGATAGCAACAGCAGTTAGCCTTCTGAATGACTTCCTGGCCCCCACATTTGTTAAATCCACTTCCATTTTCACAGCCCTTCCACTATGTTGTAAAACAGATCTAATCACGTTTAGGCATCTTCATTTTTAAAATCCTTAAAATATTTAAGCTCCAGGGCATTGCCTAGGAGGCATCCCAGGCCCCATATCTTTGTTGTAGCCCCTCTTTACACTCTAGGAAGCCTTG
>NW_017731377.1:4359286-4362024 GCF_001890085.2 Hipposideros armiger | reverse complement strand
TCCAACCTATCAGATACTAGTTAGATTGGACTAGGGCCCACCCTAACAGGCTCATTTTAACTTAATCACCTCTTTAAAGGTCTTATCTCCAAATACAGCCTTATTCTGTGTGTGTGTATGGGGGCGGGGGAAGCGAGGTATGGGACCAGGCCTCTAACATGTTGTTTGTTTTTTTTTTGGAGAGGGGATGAGAAGCACAATTCATTTAATAACAGATAAGTTTCCCAATTTGGAAATGGAAGCTGTTTATTGACTAAACTATATTGGGGAACCTTATAAATGCATTAAAGATTGAGCCAGTCTTGTGACTTGTAAATGACAAGGCATCACATATTCCTGTGAACGCTAAGAACTGGAAGGCAAGAGAAATGGGAAGAGAACTGAATGGTCAAGCTTACAGCTGCCACATGGTCGTATGGCAGTGATCTGTGACAGTGGGGTGGAGAAAAAGAAATTTCTCTCTTGCAGGTGGCCTTAAGATTGAGAAAGAGGAACCTCTGAATAATTGCTACATCCCGTGTTCTAACATTGGCTGGCAACAGTTAGTGAACAACTGCCCTAAAGTAACTTCTACTTCATATCTTAAGTATATATAGTTTGTACAATGTATTCAACAAGTGTTTCTTAGGTACCAAAAATATATCTTTCACTAGCACATGAGGACATGAAGCAAATAAAACAAATGGTTCCACCCCAATAGAGCTTGTAACTAAGCTGGCTGGAGAGGTAGACACAGGCAGGTGTACGGGAGCACAGGTCAGAAAGACTGATCAGTGAGGTGGGGTGAGATGAGATAAGGCTCTTGCAGGAAGTACTATGACTTCTGAAATGTGACAGATGTGTAGGAGTTATCCAGAGAGGAACGGAAAGGGTAGTGAAAACTTGCAGGAGCCCTTTGCCTAGACTTTGAAGACACCTTTTAAATACATGATTTTCCATGTTTCATAACTTAGAGTTTTTAAGGTAGTTAATTTAGTAGACCTTATAAATTGAGGTAATAAAACATGAATCAGTGAATCTATTTTTGGTTCTGAGAGTTAGAATACATAACAGAAAACCGGATTCAGAAACTTCTAGAATCTGTGACTTAGATGTCAGGAGAATTTGCCCTAGTATAGGCTGATGTGATTGAGCTATGTGTGCATATGCAAATGAAATCTTTAGTTTTCTTATTTGTAACATGATTGCTTGGGTTAATAGTAGAGCCCAAATATCTAGCTACTTGTCCTCCCGTCCCCAAACCCCTGNTTCCATTTTCACAGCCCTTCCACTATGTTGTAAAACAGATCTAATCACGTTTAGGCATCTTCATTTTTAAAATCCTTAAAATATTTAAGCTCCAGGGCATTGCCTAGGAGGCATCCCAGGCCCCATATCTTTGTTGTAGCCCCTCTTTACACTCTAGGAAGCCTTGTCAGTTAAAACCTACCCCACTCTCCCAGCCTCAGGCCTTTGTCTTATAATATCTGCTCACCTGACTATCTATCTTCCCCTCCCGCTTTCTTCACTCATCTTCCAACTCAGCTGTGAAAACTTGACAGTAGGTACACCGATCGCATTATTGTAATTACCTCACTGTCTCTGAGGATCTTCAAAGAGAGCTGTGCCTTTACCGCTGGATGCCGCCAGCATCCAGTGCAGGGCCATGCAAAGCATGTGCTGGGACATGTTGAGTGAAGTACAGATAAAATATGAGATATGTGTTCAAGAGAAGTTGGAAATTTTAAACTGCATGGTGGGGATGTCCCATATGCCATGATTACCTTTGAACATGACTTAAAAATAAGATTGAAAAAATACATTAGCATGATATTTTTGAAGAAGAACGTTTTGATATTTTATATTAAATGTACATATTGACTTAAAGAGATCTACAGGATATTATGTATAGTATACAGTAATAAACTTGGTTTGCGAGCGTAATTCGTTCCGGAAACAAACTACTCGTATTGCAAGACATCGCTCGTTTACCACGTTAAAATGTATTAGAAATGTTTGCTCATCTTGGGGAACACTCGCAAACCACGTTACTTGCAATCCAAGGTTTTACTATATTCTAAAACAGAAAAGCAATCTTTACCCAGTAAACACATCCCCACTTCCCCCTCCCCTGAGGGTTTTGATACACATTTCTCAGCTTCTATGTGCATAGCAGTATTCAGTTGATTTACATTAGCTATATATTTCTATTGTCAACATGATCTGTGTCATTAAAAGTAGGATTCTTAGCTAAAACTAAGTGAAATCTGAGCTAAACAATCATTCGTATAATTTTGTGAAAGCACTCCTATTTACAGGTTATATTTTATTTAGTTGTTTAAAGGTCTTTTAAAATGAATACTAACAAAATGATTCAAAATTAATAATGGTCAAAAGGGATTATTTTTTTCCTTCATACAATAGCAGGTCCTGGGTATTTACTCAGAGGCAGACACCCCATAGAGGTAAAAGCACAGCCTCTGGAACCAGACTGCCCAGGTCTGAATGCAGCCGCACCACCTCAAGCTGTGTGATCTTGAGCAAGTTATTTAACTTCTCTGAGCCTCAGCTTCCTCATCAGGAAAATGAGGATAATAGTAGTTATTGCATAAAGTTGTTGTGAAGACTATACTGAGTTAAATAAATACAAGTCAAGTGCTTAGGTCAGTGCCTGGCACATAGTAAATGTTATATAAATGCTATTATCACTAAGCACTATACATATATAATTGCATTTATTATTCACAACTAAACTGTGA
>NW_017731377.1:4346499-4354271 GCF_001890085.2 Hipposideros armiger | reverse complement strand
GGATCCCACATGAGGGCCAGTGACACTGCCCTTTACAGCTAAGATGCTGAACAACAGCTCGACCTGGAGCTGGGCTGCTGTGAGTTGCCAGCGACGGCATAGCCATGCAGCCCCTGCTGCAGTGGACTGCCATAAGCTACCGTGTGTGGCTGGCAGCCAGTGTGAGCAGCTGGCAGCCAGTGTGAGCTGCCAAGAGCTGCCATGAGCAGCTGTCCAGAGGCCGGCAACTGATCTGCCTCACCCGGGACGAGCGGATTAATAATACCAACATGGGCCAGTGAAATGACGTCCTCCACAACTAGACTGAAGAACAAAAGGACAGCAACTTGTCTGTTCCCCTACCCCTGATTCCCCAACTCTGTTTCCCTCTCCCAATTCCCCAATTAAAAAAAAAAATTAGTCTTTCAAAAGCCAGACTAGGGAAAATTCAAAGAAAATACGAGAAAGAATCCCATGACTAAGGGTCAATATAAAGAAATATTATTGGAAGTATTTATGAAGTTTGCAATAATAAATTTCTGCTTTACAACTAAAAGAGATCACTATTATAGGCACAAATTTGAAAAGCATTCTTAAAAAGCCAATAAGGAAAGCAGTAATAAGTTCCTGGACAGGAGACAGACGACATTAGCTTAGGTTCTCTTATTCATTAACTAAGGCTAATAATGTTCAGCCTGTGCAGCCCCATAGCGAAAATTTAGTTGTTCACATGTGGCATGTTCTAATTGTTCAGTGTTTGTGCTGTGCCAGTTAATGTTTTGAATATTAGCACTGTATTCAACAGATACTTATTTGATATTTACTACATGTGTGGGTCGGTAATAAGCCCTAGGGCAACAGTAATATCCCCGCCTTCTTGGAGCTCACCTTCCAGTTGAAGGAGACAGAAAAAATAATTATTGCAGGTGACATGATACATGACACAAAAACAATAAAACAAGATTGCGGTAGAGTGACATGGGTGGGGAAGAGGAAGGATTCTATGACATCCACTGGTGACATGAGTCCTCTGAGGAAGCAACATTGGAGTTGAGAAGGGAATAAGGAAGAGCCAGCTATGTTAAGACTGGTAGAAGAATGAAAAGAAAGGCACAGGACTTGAAGAAGAGTTTTACAAAGATCAAAGCCTGTCATGAGCTGAGATTGCTAAATCATGGGGCTAGTAGTAAAACATCCTTTAAAATATGTGAAGCAAAACAAAACAAAACAAAACAAAACTATATATATATATATGAGAGGAACTAGAGTAGCTGATTTAACAGATGATACCTGAAAATCCATAGCTTCTATGATGTTTTGTTGTTTGTAGTCTTCTTTATCCACGAGAACATTATTTGAACTAAAAAGAACAAAGCTGACTTGGTCTAAAGATCACAGGGAGTTTAGAAGATTTAAAGGCATCACCTGGATACTTTTTAAATGAATTAATTATTAATGCACACATTTTTCAGTGTCTAAGCATTTTCTTTTGTGATTGAAGAGCTGCTGTGAACAAACTTGGAAGAAAATGTGACAAGTGCCATAAATCAGAAATGCACAAATGGCTATGTTTTCAAAAGACGTCAAGATGAGGGTAGGGGAGTGAGGTTGGTGAAGAGGTTAGCATAGATAAATTCCAGAAGTTTTAGTGGGATGACTTTGATTACCCATCTCTAGCATAATTTTATGATTGAATATTGAACCAATTATCTTTGCATTCTTAGTGAGGCAAGATGTTTACCTCTAGGAGCCAACCTGGGTTCAGTAAGAATTTCTCATACCAAACTAACCTAATATAATCTCCAGACTGAAAAGTCAAGTAGGCAAAATAATTCTATATTTGAAAACAGTATGTGAAGAAGAAGTGTCTAGGTTTAATAACGCTTTTTAAAGTTAATGTTTTTCAAATTTTGTTCAGTTTCAAAAAATATACTACGTTAGAAATCACAAATGTATCTGCTGATAGTAACATGCACTAGAATTTCATTATTAATAGTTCTAACATTTTCTATTTAGAAATTTACATTTCAAGTAAAATGCATAAAGTAAATGCAAACATAAAGTGTTTTTAATAAATGGAATATTCATTTTTAAAAATAAATTAACAAATTCCAAATTTGCCTTTGAATTGTATAAGATAACAGAAATCCATTCATAGTGAATATACAGTAGTAATTACATTAGTTAAAACATAGTGACAAGATGTGGAGTTAAATAATATACTTCAATTTGTTATAAATAAAATTACTTACAGAGGTGCAATCCGTCAATTGTGCCAGTGAGCTATAAGATTACACATGTGATTTATGAATGAGTTCACCTGGAAAGATTTTTAAATTACTTTCTCTTTTGAAATAATCTCAAAATTAGAGAAATGTCCAAAAAATAGTACAAGAAACTTTTTTCCCAGAACTGTTAGAGAGTAAATTGTCGTCATAATGCCCATCATCCCATAATATTCTGGGCCAACAAGCAAGGACATTCTCCTCTATATGTACAGTATAAGCCATCACAATTAAAATTTAACAAAACTAAAATGTGATGGATCAGTTGAGGAATAACGCCAGAAAAGGCTTTCCTTAATACTGTTACAAACACTGTATCATCTTATTTTTGTTGTTATTATTTCATCACAAATTATAGTTTTATAAATGTTTTGGTACATATACATTTGTAATTTCCTTTTTAACAGTGTTTTTGTAAACACATATTTCAAATGTCCTTCTGTTCTATTAAATGCATGTGGTCTAATAAAGAGAATGTAATTAACTGGATATTGATTGTTTAAATTATACTGCCATTGACAAAGAATTGCAAAAAATATGCATGACTTTGCTAATAATATTAAACAAAATGTTCACATTTAAACATATAAATAAATCAATCTTAATTGTATTACATAATAATAATGTGATCTGTAATAAAATACACATATTTTACTAATTTTATCATTTTTGTCCATGGCAAGTGAAATTATTCATAAGGTTTGTAAAAATGTGGCACATGAATTGAAATGCATTTGCTATCCTATTAATAGCATTATTTTAAATGACAAAATATTCAGTGGAAGAAATATACCAAAAAATTTTAAGTTAATTTACTGATATCTTATTGTCAGGCATTTAGGTTATTTGCATTTTCCTTTTTTTTTTTTTTTACTTTTCTAATTTTCTTAGGTGAAATTCCTAAAACTAAAATTTCTGAGTTAAAAGGATATGCTAAAATAAACTTCCGAATATGTGATACCATATTTGGTATCATATATATGGTACCATATATGTGATATATGAGTATGAGTGACCATTTCCCTTTTAACTAATACTGTCACACTTTTCAATCTTGCCAAATGTGGGCAAATAAAATTAAATAGTTGTTTTTATTTGAGTTTGTAGCTCTTTATTGCTAGTGAGATTGGGTTTTTTCAGATGCTTATTGGTCATTTTTAGTTTTTGATTTTTTAAAATTCTATGAGTCGTTCGCTCATCCACCTTACCCATTTTTTGTCATAGTTTAAGTATTTTCATTTTGTGTGATAGTTACTAAGGTTATGAAATTAAGAAAAGCGTTCTAAAGAGGTTATGCATTGAATGACATGATATCTGGGGCTATAAATAAAATAATACAGTAATGTGGTAGAGACATGAAATAAGACCAGCCATGAGATGACAGATAATGGTGGAAGATGGGGAAAGAGTTCAGAGAATTTCATAGTACATTCCTGTCCATTTGTGTATATATATGAAAATATCCATCCCTTAGGTAGGATACATCCTTGTATCAATAATTTGATGTCACAAGTGATGGATTAAAAAGGGCAAGAAGAAACTTTTGGTTTCAAGGGTTTAAGCATGTATTAAAACATCAAATTGCACACTTAAAATATGCAGCTTTATTTATAATAGCCCCAAATCAGAAATAACTCAAATGTCTATTAAGCAATGAATGGATAAATAAATAGTGGTACATCCATACCACAGAATACTACTCAGTAAAAAAATAGTAAACTATTCACCTATGTTAAAATAATTGTGCATGATGAAGGATACCAGAATTTAAAAAAAGCAAACACTTTATGATTCTGAACATGTAAAATTCTAGAAAGCACAAACCAATTTATTGTTAAAGAAAGGCAATCGAGGCTGGTGAGGGCTGGGGGAGATTAGGCAAAAGCACGCAGTAAACTTAGGGGAGATGGATTTGTTCATTAGTATGATTATGATGGCTTCATGTGTTTATATGTATGTCAAAACTAATCCAATTGTACAATTTAAATATGTGCAATTTGTAGCATGCCAGTTAAATCTCGGTAAAACTTCTTTAAAAAATGGTTTAATAAAAGCTTGGATCTACATTTTTTCAGAATCCAGAAGGTTTGGCAATCCTATGACTCGACCATCTCTCTCCTCATGCCTTGGGAAAGGCAGCCCTCCATTAGTGGCAGGCAATATTAACAAGCAATAAAGACCATTTCTATCTAAGTCAACCAAAACTAGCTGGATAAGGAAAGCCCCATCTCTGGACTATGGGATTTCCCCATTCTCTATTTTCATTTTCATCAAGCAATAGCAGCAATAGCCGAGGTGAATAGTTCAGAGGTTACAGGAGTACACAAACCCTTATTTGCTCTGACAATGACCTCAACTCCAAGAAAAATATTGGTGTGAAGTAGACACGCTCATCTCATACAGCCATGGTCACTGGAACATGTCGGATGCACTTTCAGAAGTGGCACATTCTAGTTTAGTGCAGTCTCCTCCCGACCCTAATAATCACATGCAGTATTTCTATACCAACTATGGTTTCAGCCTGGCCCCTGTAGTCTTATCACAAATGACACCAGTAAACTAAATTCTGGACATCAGGGCACATGGTTCCTTTGTTGTACCTGGGGAATAACTTCCCCGCAATAGCACTGGGTGTTCTGTGACAGCCACTGGGAAAAAGAAAACCAATTCATCCTTCTCCCCAAAGCACTGGAGGTCATCACAAAAACTCCCCCCTCCTTAGGGTGCCCTCTTGACCAACAAAAATTCCTGTCCTCCCACAAAATAGGACCAAAAAGTGCTGTAGTCTTTCCTAGGAGGCCTATGTCAGCAATGCAAATTAGACAAAAACTGGAAGAAGGTAAAATTCTTTGCAAGTTGCCAGCAATATCCAAACTGGGTATTCTTGGCCAAAACTGTGTCACAACCAAGCCCAAACTACTCAGAGAGGAGGAAATGAAGGCACCCTAAGGGCTCAGACTGTTCATAATTTTCTCCAGGGAGTGGGAGAAAGCAAACATCAGCCTTCCTTTACCACACTGAGGTGGCTAATATACACAGTGGGGACCCACCAGGTGGCAGAAGTGAAATGGGTTACTGGCAGTGACAAAGATCTTGCGAGGGCCTTGGCCCAGGCAGGTTCAAAGTGTAGTGCTGCTTGCTCATTAAAGCTTTCCATGTTTCTAGAGCTTATGGTAAATCTTCCATTGTGTATGTTCTGATTTATGACATTCATTTCTGGTAGATGGCTCCTTTACAAAGGTACTCCTCCACTGAACAAAGTTTTATTACCTGGACCCGTTCCTTCAATCACTTACCCAAAGGTACCTCTGGGCTGATGAACATCCACATGCAAAAAAAAAAAAAAAAAGAATCGAGACACAGACCTTCACAGTACCCTTCACAAAAATTAACTCAAAATGGATCACAGACCTAAATGTAAAATGCAAAACTATAAAATTCTTAAAAGATACATAGGAGCAAATCTAAATGACCTTGTGTTTGGCAATGACTTTGTAGATACAACGCCAAAGGCACAATCTGTGAAAGGAAGAACTGATAAACTGGACTTCATTGAAATTAAAATTTTTCTTTTTATGAAAGACACTTTGAAGAAAATGAGAATGCACACTGCAGACTGGGAGAAAAATATTTGCAAAAGACACATCTGATAAAGGACTGTAATTCAAAATTTACAAAGAACTGTTTGTTCTCAAAAAAACTCAACAATATAAAAATGAATAACCCGAGTTAAAAATGGGCCAAAGACCTTAATAGACATTTCACTAATGAAGTTATACAGATGGCAAATAAACATATGAAAAGTTTCTCCACATCATATATCATTAGAGAAATGCAAATTAAGACAACAATGAGATACCATGGCCAAAATCCAAAATCCAGAACACTGACAACACCAAATGCTGGTGAGGTTGTGGAGCAACAGAAACTCTCATTCACTGCTCATGACAAAATGGTGCAGCCACCTTGGAAGACAGTTTGGTGCTTTCTCACAAAACTAAACATACTCTTATCATAAGATCCAACAATCATGCTCCTTGGTATTTAATCAAAGGAGTTGAAAATATTTTCATACAAAAATCTACACACAGATGTTTGTAGAAGCTTTAGTCATAATTGCTAAAACTTGGAAACAACCACAATGAATGGATAAACTGTGGTACATCCATACAATAGAATATTACTCCACGCTGAAAATAAATGAGCACTCAAACCATGAAAACACACGGAGGAACCTAAAATGTATGTTATTAAGTGAAAGAAGCCAATCTGAAAAGGCTACATACTGCGTAATTCCGACTAAATGACATTCTGGAAAAGGTAGAACTATGGCGATAGGAAAAAGATTAGTGGTTGCCAGGCCTTGCTTAGTGGGGAGAAAGAGATGAAAAAGGCAGCACAAAGCATTTTTTAGAGCAGTGAAACTATTCGGCATGGTACTATAATGGTGGGTACCTGTCATTATACATTTGTCCACATCAGCAGGTGTGAGCCCTGATGCAAAATACAGCTTTGGTTGATAATAATGTGTGAGTGTAGGTCTCTCAACTGTAACAAATGTACCACTCTGATGAGTATTAGCTGGTTGAGGCTAATACTCACTAGAGAAGCTATGCATGTATAGGGTATAGGGGGGTATAGGGTATATGGGAAATCTCTATACCTTTTGCTTTTTGTTGTTTTTTGTAAGCCTAAAACTATTCTAAAAAAAAAAAAGTGTATTTTTTTAAGTGAACTAAAGCACACCTCTTTTCTCATCTTCCTTTATCTCCCTGAGAATGGCTGGCAAATATGAAACCCCAGCACATGTCTGCTTTCCATTTGACTTTGCTCTTGAAGTTCTGCTTTTACTTCTCTGCCCTGACAATGAACAAAAAAGAGTCTGTACAGCCCTGTGTCCGGTCATCTTCTAGGTTTTTTTTTCTATAAAACTTCACCTAAGTCAACAAATCAAAAATCTTCTAAATCTTTTCTATGTTCAACAAGTTCACAGACATTCCCTATTTTCTCTGTACATACCTGAATTTCTTTTTTTTATTAGTTTCAGGTGTACAAAACAATGATTAGACATTTACACCCCTCACAAAGTGATAACCCCAACAAATCTGTTACCCATCTGATGCCGTACATATCTATTATAATATGTGCCTGAATTTCTTGGTGAATTAATTTTAAAAACCTAATAAAATATTGTAAATTACTTAAGATATAATTTAAGATAGTTTTAAAAATATTTATGCAAAATGTTCTGCTATAAAACTATTTTTCAAACAAATATTCTGTTGTTCATATTTTTGAACTTTTCCCCTTAGGCATTCATTATTCAAAAATGTGTTATTATAATCTTTTTGAGGCTTTTAAACTTTAGGCCTTCAGATCCTTTTTTTTTTTTAAAAAAAGATCTTTATTGGGGAATTGGGAGGATGGGAACAGTGCTGGGGAATTGGGGGAAGGGGAACAGACAAGTTGCTGTCCTTTTGTTCTTCAGTCTAGTTGTGGAGGACGTTG
>NW_017731377.1:4342292-4346314 GCF_001890085.2 Hipposideros armiger | reverse complement strand
AGTGTCACTGGCCCTCATATGTGGGATCTGAACCGGGGCCCTCTGGTGTCCCAAGCCAGTTCTTAACCATCACGCCACTCGGCCAGCCCAGGCCTTCCGATCTTTGGACATTCTACTTCTTGCCTGTCAGGGACTCTCTTGCCTTTTCTCTATTCTTCATCTTTTCTAGATTCCACACCCCATTATTTGCATTACTTTCTTGCTAAGTACCTCAGTGCCATTGTCCATCTATTGGATGCACACACTGACAAATCCACCCATCTTCTCTATTTTCAAACTTAGGCTGCTAAGGTGCTATGGAGGGCAAATCATAAACTATTACGAAAAAGTGGACCCCTCTGTTGTTCCCTCTAACACCCTGCTGTAGCTAAATAAAGCGTTAGAACACTCTTCTAATTCCTTTATCTCTGTATTTCCTGCTTCACTGTTAGGAGGAGGCATTTTACTTTTTCTGAAAGTATAAAGTAGAATTTCCTCTTCTACAATCAACATATCTGTGACTCTACCTCCTTTATCCTTGCTCCCAGATCATGCTAGCAATGTCACCTCCATGGCATAATTCTGGTCTCTCCATTCATACTTTGGAATCTAGTCCCTTCCCTCTTCACAGGAATACTATTTCACCACTTATCTGCTTTATTTTCATCTTATTTTCAGTTCTCCTTTCTCTACTAGCATCAATCCTATGGCATGTAAACATTTTCAGTTTTCTTTTCTGTTGAATAAAAAAGAAAGAAAGAAAGAAAGACAGAAATCCCCCATTGTTATGTTTAGTTACTTTATCTTGATATTGGTGCATATTCATTATCTCAAATTCATCATTTGCACTCATTCTTTTTTTTTTTAAGATTTTTATTGGGGAATTAGGGAGTGGGAACAGCACTGGGGAATTGGGGGAAGGGGAACAGACAAGTTGCTGTCCTTTTGTTCTTCAGTCTAGTTGTGGAGGACGTTGCTTCACTGGCCCAAGTTGGCACCATCATTGTGCTCTTCCCGGACGAGGCAGATCAGTCGCTGGCTTCTGGATGGCCGCTCACGGCGGCAGCTGGGCACTCACGCTGGCTGCTGGCTACATACAGTAGCCCATGGCAACCCACTGCAGCAGGGGCTGCAGCCCATGCCATCGCCGGTGACCCAGCAGCCCAGCTCGAGGTGGAGCTGCCGTCCAGCATCTCAGCCACAGAGGGCAGCGTCACCGGCCCTCACATGTGGGATCCGAACCAGGGCCCTCTGGCATCCCAAGCCAGCTCTCAACCAACGTGCCACTTGGCCGGCCCTGCATTCATTCTTTAGTCCATTAATTTTTGGCTCCCCCTTCACTTCTTTCTTATTGTCCATTTTCCCTACTTCCGGAATGGATGCACTGCTAGGGAGGAGGTTTCGGTCTGTTTTGCTTTTGATGTATCCCAAACACCTGTAAGAATTTACTTTGTCTTCCTCAAGAACTTCATTTCATGGGACATAATGGGACCTCAATATTTTTGGAATGAGTGAATGGGTGGTGGACGCTGAGAAAATCACTGAGAGTGGGGAGAGGAAACAGAACCATCTCAAATTTTCTCTTAGGATGATGACAGTATACATGCTGCAAGGCCCAAGTACCCCTGGACACATTTTGGTCTATCATCTTTTACTTCTCTTCCCTACCTGACTATCTTTATCTCTCAGTTCTTGAAAGATTTTTTTTTGCCTTGAGTTCCATGAACTTGCACTCTACTCTGTGTTTTCTTGCCCTCTATTTTTAAAGTTTTTTCAGGGTTCTTTGTAAGGGTTTCTTCTGATAAGCTGTTGATGTCAACTTCTAGATGCTAAAGCCTTCCTCTGCCTTCACACATTGGGAAGACTCCCTGAATATGCACATTTATTCCCATAGCATCAGCTTTATCTAAATGTAGATTATCCTCAATTCTAAAGCCCAATTCTTTTTTTTTTTTTTTTTTTTTTTTTTTTTTTTTAGCTGAGCCATCCTGCTACCTGTTGGCAGCTCAGCGGCTGCTCAGCTCGGGCTGGACTCGAACCGCTGTTGCTCAGAGCTCAAACTCTTAGAGCGAGCTCTTAACCTCTAAAGCCCAATTCTTGCACCCTGAAATTCCATCTATATCTATCAATTACCCCCCATTACCCCAACTGTCCACAGAATCAGGTTCCCCACCCAGGTGCCAATATCTCTTTGAATTGTGGCACTGTCTCCCCACTTGATCAAGTCAGACACCATGGTAATATATTCTTTCTTTATCTTTCCTTTCCTAATCTTTTTCTTATCCGGTCTATTTTAACTCTGCAATACCTTCCAACTGACAATAAAAGTAACAGGTTTGTGGACAATTTCTATTCACCAATAACCTTAAACTTACCCATTACATTATTGTATTATAATTGTCTGTTCACTTATCCCTTTCACTCAAGAAAGCATACTCCTTAATGGTATGAACTATGGGATATCCTTTCTTATATTCCTAGCTCCTCACAAATGGCCGAGAAGTTGTTTGTAATTAAAAAAATACAAAACAAAAAAATAAAACAAAAAACCCCAAATGTCATGTATTTGAAATCATACAGTATGTGTAGCCTTTTCAGACTGGCTTCTTTCACTTACCAATATGCTTCAACCCACTTTCAATGAATGCTTTCAATGTACACTGAACTATTATAGAAGATGGAAAAATAAGAAATTATCCTTATAATAAGCTCATGACCTAATAGGGCAAACAGATATATAAATAAATAAATTACAATAGATGGGGTAAGTACAGGAGTCTTATTAAAAATACATAGAAGCAGCACAATAGATAAATAATCTGTAGATGGGGGATAATGGAGGGTAGTTTAGTTAAGCTTCTCAGAGGAAATGATTTCTAACATTAGTCTGAAAGATGCGTGAGGTTTTGCAAGAACAAAGTAGTCATCATTCAACTAGTTTCTTTATTTTGACAGTTCCAGGAGTCATTTATACTATATGCATTTCATATATAGGGCCACTTAAAAAGTATCTCCCTTTCATATATCCCTGATACAATCCAGGATTATATTGCAATATAACCTAGGCATACGACAAATAGAAATAAGTGAGCACAATTTAAAAGACTTGCCACAAATATGCAAATAATGATGTTATTGGCCCAATCTGCTTGTACTTTGACTTGTTTTTCTGTCCATGATAATAAATGTGTGACCAATATGGCTGGAATTAGGGTGTTGTCAGAGATTGTAACAGAAAGTCATCTGTCACACACTGAGATTAAACATATGACCTTAAATTCTATGCCAGAATAAAACTATCGAAATGGTTTAATGGTTGCTTGTTCAAACATAAATATATGCACATATATACACAGCATATGTCCAAAAATATTGCTGATTTTTCCTTTATGCAAATTTCTGATAAAATTAATACATTAAAATAATTATAGATTATTGGAATTTTCTTTCTTATTTTCATGTCCCTTTATTATGTTTTGGGTATTTGTAATTATGTGAATCAGATGAAAACATTCAATCATGAATATAAGATTTATAATCCAGAGAAAGAAAGCTTTGAAACAAAATCACATTGAAATCTTAAAAAAACAAAACATTTTGATATTTCCTATAATTCCTTATTCATACCCTCTAATTTAGACCGTATAGCCTGGATCACTGCAAATAACTTTGAAAACATGAGGGGGTTCTTATCATCCACCTGTTACTTTAGGTAATTAAAGTAATAACACTTAGGGTTATTGTGCACAGCAATGTCACAGAGAAATTTGCAGAGGTGGGCATAGCTTTTAAATGGCTATTTGCCTCAGATCATCTGAAAGACTCAACCTTTAGTCATGCTTTAAATAAAAAGGAATACAGAGTGGCTCAAGTCATTTCCTGTACTTACCACATTTGGCGAAAACGTGTTCCAGGGTTGTTAAAACTGATGTGCTTAATTTTGGCAGTTTCTTTTGTCCTCAGAGTGCATTGTAACATGTGCTATTCCATCAGGAATATGCTAATCAAGAGACGCCTTGGTTTATTATTGTTTTTCAGTCCTT
>NW_017731377.1:4337950-4342001 GCF_001890085.2 Hipposideros armiger | reverse complement strand
CCAGAAAGAACAGAAGTTAATCATTGGAGGCAACGCCAGATCCTTATCAGTCCAGAGGCAGCACCATAGGAATTTATATAACACATTTTGCTAAAATTAGCCCTTATCTACATTAGTTTCTTTCCCTAGAAGCTTGAAGTCTTTTTTTTTCTGTCATGCCACTTCTCTACAAAATTATTGTTCTTTTGTTAAGATGTTATATAAACCCAAGCTCTGACCACCCTGTTGAGTTACTCATCCCTGAGTTTGCTGTGCAGAAGCTTTTGCGTTTGATGTGGTCCCATTCGTTTTTGTTTTTGGTTTTGTTTTTCCTTTTACTTTGCTTGCCTTTGAGGTCAAGTTCACAAAAACTGCTCTCAGGATAAGGTCTATACATATAATACTTATATTTTCTTCTATGTATTTTATAGTTTCAGGTCTTACATTCAAGTCTTTAATCCATTTTGAGTTAATTTAAAATATAGTGTTAACAGCCTCGTCTTATTCTTTTGCATGCGGCTTTCTAGTTCTCCCAACATCCATTATTGAAGAGACTTTCCTTTCTCCATTGTATGTTTTTGGCTCCTTTGTTGAAAATTAGTTACCCATATATGCGTGTGTTTATTTCTAGGCTCTCAGTTCTGTTCCATTTGTCTGTGTGTCTGGTTTTCTGCCAATATCATACCATTTTGATTATTGTAGCTTTGTACTATAGTTTGAAGTCAGGGAGTGTGATATCTCCAGCTTTGTTGTTTGTTTTTCTTCTCAAGATTTCTTTGGCTATTTGGGGGCTTCCATACAACTTTGAGAATTTTTTTCCTCTATTTCTCTGAAAAAATGTCATTGGGGTTTTGATGGGGACTGTATTAAATCTGTATATTGCTTTAGGTAATATGTCCATTTTAACAATGTTAATTCTTTTGATCTATGAACATGGAATATCTTTCCATTTTTTTGCATGTCTCTTTCAATTTCTTTCAACAATATCTTGCAGTTTTCAGTGTCAGTTTAAGTATACTTACCTTTGTTAAGTGTATTCATAGGTATTTTATATTTTTTGTTGCAATTGTAAATGAGATTGTTTTCTTCATTTCTCTTTCCACTATTTCATTGCTAGTATGTAGGAACACAATGGATTTTTGTATATTGGTTTTGTATCCTGCAACATTACTGTCTTTGTTTATGGTTTCTAACAGTCTTTGGTGGAGTCTTAAAGGTTTTCTATAAATAGTGACAGCTTTACTTCATTCCCAATTTGGATGCCTTTTATTTCTTTTTCTTGCCCAATTGCTCTGGCTAGGACTTCCAGTACAATGTGAATAACAGGTGAAAGTGGGCATCCTGTCTTGTTCTTCATCTTAGGGGGAAAGCTTTCAGTTTTCCACCATTGAATACAATACTAGCTGAGGATTTGTCATTCATGGCCTTTATTATGTTGGGGTACTTTCCTTCTGTGCCCATTGTATTTACTGTTTTAATCATAAATCAATGTTGTACCTTGATTTTTATGTTTTATTTGTTAATGTGGTGCATCACATTGATTGATTTGTAGATATTGAACCATTTTTGCATTCTTGGAATGAACCTCACTTGATCGTGATACATGATCATTTTAACATATTGCTGTATTCAATTTGCTAGTGTTTTGTTTAGGATTTTTGCATTTATGTTTATCAGAGATGTTGGTCTGTCATTTTCTTTTTTGTTTTGTCCATGCCTGGTTTTGGTTTCAGGGTAATGTTGGCCTTGTAAAATTCGAAAGTATTTCCTCCTCTTCAATTTTTTGGAAGAGTTTGAGAAAGATAGGTGTTAAATATCCTTTGAATGTTTGGTAGAATTCACCAGTGAAGCCATCTGATCCTGGACATTTGTTTTTTGGGGAGGTTTTCGATTGCTATTTTAATTACTTACTAGTGACTGGTCTATTTAGGCTTTCCAGTTCTTAACGTTTCAGTTGAAGAAGGTTATGTATTTCTAAGAATTGATCAATTTCTTCTAGATTATTGAATTTGGCATGTATAGCCTTTCATAGTATTCTTGTGTAATCCTTTGTATTTCTGTGGTGTCAGTTGTAACTTCTTCTCTTTCTGACTTTATTTATTTGAGTCTTTTCTCTTTTTTCCTTAGTGAGTTAGCTAGATGTTTGTCAATTTTATTTATGTTTTCAGAGAACCAGCTCTTTGTTTCATTAATTTTCTTCTATTGTCTTTTTGTTCTCTATTTCATTAATTTCCGCTCTAAGTTTTATTATTTTCTTCTTTCTACTCACTTTGGATTTCATTTGTTTTTCTTTTTCTAGTTCTTTAAGATGTAATGTTAGATTGTTTATTTGATATTTTTCTTGTTTCTTAAGGTAGGCCTGTAATGCTGTAAACTTCCCTCTTAGTACTGCTTTTACCGCATCCCTCAAATTTTGGTATGCTGTATTTTAATTTGTGTCTATGTATACTTTGACCTCGTCTTTTATTTTTTCTTTGACCCAGCAGTTGTTCAGTAACATGTCATTTAATTTCCACATATTTATGATTTTTCCAGATTTTTTTCTTGTAGTTAATTTTCAGTTTTATACCATTGTGGTTGGAAAACATGCTTTGTACATTGCAATCTTAAATTTATTGAGATTAGCTTTTTGCCCCAATATATGGTCTATCCTGTTTTTGGTTTTCATAGGTGGGGTATACACACACACACACACACACACACACACACACACACACGTGTGTGTGTGTGTGTATTATATTAGTGTTTTCTTTATATTATACTTACTTTTTAAAAAGATTTTTATTAAAATATAGCTAACATATGATAGTATATTAGTTTCAGGTGTTCATAATAGTTATCAACATTTATTTACCTAAAGAAGTGATCACCATAATAAGTCCAGCAACCATGTGTCACCATACTACACTATCACAATATTATTGACTATGTTCCCTATGCTGTACATTACATCCCCAGGACTTATTTGTTTTATACCTGAAAATTTGGACCTCTTATTCCCCTTCACATTTTCCCCCTTTTTAAAATTTTCAATTACAGTTGACACTTAATATTATTTTATATTAATTTCAGGTGTACAGCATAGTGGTTAGACATTGAATAGTTTAATAAATGATCCCTCTGACTAGCCTAGTACTCACCTGGCACTATAGTTAGTTATTACCATATTATTGACTATATCTCCTGTGCTTTACTTTACATCCCCATGAGTATTTTGTAACTACTCATTTGTACATCTTAAGTCCTTCACCTTTTCACCCTGACTCCCAACCCCTCCTATTTAGCACCCCAACAAACCTAGTGCCAATATGACACCATACATAGTTATTACAATATTATTGACTGTATTCCTCATGCTGTACCCTACATTCCCATCATTACTGTGTAACAACCAATTTGTATTTCTTAACCCCTTCCCCTTTTATGCTCATCCCCAACCCCTCTCCCATATGGCACCCATCAATATGCTCTCTATATCTATGAGTTTGTTTCTGTTTTTTGTTTACTTTGTTCTTTAGTTTTCACAGATAAGCGGAATTATATTCCATCTGTCTTTCTCTGTCTTACACTCCACTCATGGCACAGTATCTTCCAGGTCCATCCATGCCACCACAGGTGGCAAGAACCAGTCCCTTCTCTTCAGTCATTATTTCTTCAAATAGGTTCTCAGTCCTTTACTTTCTCTCTTCTTCTTCTGGTACCCCTATGATGCAAATGTTGTTATCCCAATGGTCTCCTAAACTATCCTTAATTTTTTGGATTCTTTTCTCTTTTTGCTGTTCCGATTTTTTCTGCTACCTTGTCTTCCAAATAGCTGGTTCAATCCTCTGCTTCATCAAGTCTGTTGATGATTCTTTCTAGTG
This sequence comes from Hipposideros armiger, assembly GCF_001890085.2. Lineage (NCBI taxonomy): Eukaryota > Metazoa > Chordata > Mammalia > Chiroptera > Hipposideridae > Hipposideros > Hipposideros armiger. The sequence continues at coordinate 4,338,159 of NW_017731377.1, read as the reverse complement.
CAATCTTCATTTCAGTTATTGTATTCTTCACTTCTGAGTGGTTCTTTTTTTATGATTTCTATGTCCTTTTTTATGCTTGCTATCTTTCTGTTGAAGTTCTCAATAAGTTCATTGAGCAGCCTGATAACCATTGTTTTTAACCCTGTCTCTGGTAGATTGCTTGCCTCCATTTCATTTAGTTCTTTTTTTGGAGTTTTCTCCTGTTATTT
>NW_017731377.1:4326310-4334983 GCF_001890085.2 Hipposideros armiger | reverse complement strand
ATGTCAAGCACTGGGCTACTTCCACTGATGGCTTAGTTCATGAGCCATTGTCATGTCTCTATTCTGGTGATTAACCAGCCTCTCTGATCTGTATTCCCTGAGTTTCCGAGTAAATCCCCAAAGATCAAGTCTTAAAGAAACCAAATTAAATTGACTTAATATTATAAGAAAGTTAGAACTGAAGTCAGTGTTTTTAAAGTGAATGAAGTACAATTCAACCTATAGCACTTAATAATTTACTTTTTGTCAATTGTGCATTACATGACCACAACTTGTTCTGAAAAGTGGAGTTACATTTACAATGGTAACAGTCATTCAGTGAATCTGAGCAGACAATGTCTGAAGATACCAAGAAGAAAGAGGCTTCTAGTCCTTAAAAAGGTTCAAATCCAGTTGAGGAAACAGACCATTTACAACTGTTGTATGTAAAGTGATAAGCTCTCTAATAGCAAAGGCGACAAAGTGCTGTGAGAGCAGTTGATGGAGTGACAATTTTTTTTTTGGCTTGAATAATTGTTTTACTTTTTTATGCTTTAATGTTTTCTGAGTTTTCTACAATGAGCATTTATTTGCTCAAAAAGACATTATGGCAAAACAATAAACAAAGGAATATGGTTCCCAGTATGTAAGATATGTGCCATAACCAAACTATCCACTGTTATGAAGGGAGAGATTGTATGGAGATTGTTTTGTGTACCTCCATTTATTCACCCAGCCACTTATTCATTCAACAAATACCAAATGAGTACCTACCAGCCACTATTTCAGGTGCTGAAGATATAATGCTGAACAACATAGATTACATTCTTGCTTTCAGGAAGTTTACAGTCTGGTGGAGAAGTACACACATACAAAAAAGTGAGAGACATACTAAATGATTACAACTTATAATAAAGAAGCCAAACTGGTGGTAAGAAAGCAGGAAACGTCTCCATGAAGTGGGAATATTTAAGCTCTAAATCCTGAAGGATGAGAAGGTGCTGACCATGCAAAAAGCAGGAAAATTTTGAGAGGGGGTTTTTGTTCATGTGGATTAGTACAATATTGATAACAAAGGTCAAGTACAACAACTTCCAAAATCCTTGACCTAAGTGTCAGGTGTAGGCAAAAAAAGACAAAAATGGAACATTAGAGAAGCAAACAGGTGAAAGAGATTGAGGAAAGGTGAAGGGAGAGACAAACAGTGAGCTGTCAGTAATGTTGAACTATAGAGCAGTCTAGAAAGGGTGCTGACAAAAGTCTAGGGAAATATCAAGTAATTAGTCTATACTTATGAATAAATGTATAGAACTTATAAATGTGTATACATTTTGCTTCAGCAGTTCTATACATCTATATTCAGACATTTTTAGAAATGTGTGCAAAGAAATAATTTAGAAATGCCTGTACAAAGAAATAATTTCCAGTGTGGTTCATATTAAAATAAATATAAGAAGCACCATAAGTACCAAAATAGAAAATTGATTTAAAATTTTTTCATGTATCCATACAATGGAATAGTATGTAGCTGTTAAAAAGTATATTACAAAGCAGCATGTCTCACGTTTTTGGTGTCAAGATTCTTTTACCATCATACAAGTTATAGAGAGCCCCAAAGAACTTTTGTTTTTGTGTTATATCTATCTATTGAATCAATCATATTATTCTAATGGTATAAGTTAACCCCAATGTTGTTTCCCCTGAATTTTCCATGGGGCCCAAAGCCACAGGGCCAAAAGTGGTTTTTCTTAGATGTGCAGAGAAGCACAGAAACATCCCAACATATGCTTTCTATAATGAGGGGAAAGGAAATTAATATAAACGTTTAAAAACTTCCTATATGATTTACCACCAGAAGTTGACTCGAGAATTCCAAGCAGACTGTATGAGTCAAGCCACCTCAAAACCTCAAAATCAAAATGTAAATTAACATACCGTCTTTTCTTTTAGAATCTATCAAGGTAATTCTAAGGAATTTATAAGTTTCTATGCAAGAATCTATTTCAAAATAAGGACAAATTGTGATGAACTTTCCATGTTTGCTACTTTATTGTGGTATCTTTGTTTCTTGTTTAGCAATAGCCTAAACAGGCTCTACAAGATGCTCAGAAAATGGTTTCATGGGTGTAGCTACAGACTAAACAGGAATGCAGAAAAAGAACTACAACAGGCCCTGCTGGTTTCTTAGAAGTGGCCCTGTATATTGTAAGAGACTTCTCATTAGGAGACATGCACCTCCAACACAATTAGCTATAGTGTCTGACCTGCTTCCAGCTCACTCTTCTACTTGGCAGGATTTAATCAAAGAGTCTTAATGCGGTAAGGAAACCATCATCATCCTAATGCAATCACCTAAGTTTCCTCATTTAATGCTTGATCCCTTGGGTAGCATCCCTCATTATTTTTGACCAGGTTCCTTTAACACCTTCAGTAGTCTAGTACCCTAGCAACCAGTTCTTTTGTCGTGCAACTCAAACAACATAAAGTTGTTTATGTTGAACAGCAAAGTATTTCCTAAAAAGAAAAAGATCTATTGTTCTAATTCTATCCCCTGGGATGACATAGAAAAACTCTTCCTCATGTTATTCTTTCAAATACTTGCCAGAACCAGGATATTTTGCCTACATATTCTTGGTTTCAACACAGATATTTACAATTTGTTCATCAAAAGGTTTTAAGTCTCTTTACAATCCTCACCATTTTTCTCTGGACAGACTTTGAATTAAATAGTTTCCCAGATCTGAATGCAAAATTCTAAAAATATGTGTGCTGTGTGTAGGGATGAGTAGTCCATCAAATTATACATTTGTTAAATAAAAGTTTCAAGTGCATTTCAGATATAGTTGTTATCTCTTTCTCTGTATTGTATATTTTTTTAGTATTTCTTTTTACTCAATATTTGAATTTTATTCCTAGTTCTGTGAAATCTAATAGTTAATACAACATAACAACCCAAGGATACTTTTGGATCTCAAGTTTTTCATACACAACTTATCTATCTTGACCAGCTTATAGAAATTTGTTTTTCCTTTGTATGTGAAAATGGTACTAAAGGAAAGTTCCATTCATTTCACAAGAATAAAATTATGCTGTAGGCTTATGGCTGGTACCTGTTCTGATTTCTTGATGCCCCTGTCATACCAGTTCTTAAATATTTTGAATGTCACCCACTCGTGCTTTAGATATACATCAAAGGGATTGAATGTTGTGAGGGGTAGCTTTATTATAAAACATCAGTACTATACCCATATGTACTTTCCTCTAAAGTGATGATGAAAATAAACTTATAAAAGCTATATCATCTATAATATGCACATTAAGGAAAGACTTGAAAAATTCTTTTAATTAACCAATTTCTCTATTTTTGAAATGACGATGGTTACAAAAGCCAGTGTTATTCAGCCTTCGGGAGTACATGTATTATTATTATTATTTTTTAAAGATCATCTCTTTCAGGCAAAATGTGTTATTTGCAATGTTGAGTTCTTTCTGTGTAGCTTGATCAAAATGTAAAACAATGCATTGTTCTCAGCTCAAATGGTTCTCTGTGACTATCTTCTTTGGATCTTTGTCCTTCATGCAGTTTTGAATCCGGATACATGATTTTCCTGCCAGAAGTTAATGCTTGCTTCTCATTTGTTTTCATTTCCTGTTGCCTTCAGAGCTCCATAGAGAAAAGGGGCTCTATCTGCAATCTCTAAAGCATGTGGCTTCCCCAGGCAGATTGTTTATTTAATGAAAAAGATAGAAGAGAGGTCCACTCTATTTGTTTGGAGTTACATAAATATTCTTAAAAAGGAGGATTTCCTCATTTATTCCACTTGACCCTTCCTGCTCACAGAGGGTTTTAAATGCAACTTACGTCACTATATGTTAACAGCTTGAGTTACAATTTTATAATTATACCAAATGTATTAAAGACACTGGAAGTAAGGAAGGGGAAATGGAATAATAATTCTGAATTTCTTTTCATATGTATTATAAATGTAGGACTATCACATATGTATATATTCAAAACTAGTTTATCATTATAAACACAATGATAAAAGCAGCAGACATAGTGCTATAATAGCTCAATTTGAATGGAAATTATGAAAGAAGAGAATGATAAATAATTGTTTTATATGTCCATCTTATAGTTTTATTTCCCTCTTTATCTCACATCCTCCCTCAGATGGAGTTTGGTGACCAAGTTGTAATTGAAAAATTCTTTAAAAGGTGGCAGAACAGAAAACTATTTTCAATCAGAAGCAATTTATTTTATATCCCCCCTGACATCATCTTGTGATTTAAAATTTAAAATAAACATAAAACTCAGAAAACATTATCAAAAAGCCTTAAAATAATTTATATGATTGCAAATGCAATTAGTCCTCAAATATGTAACTAGGGTAGGACACATGGTAGCACAGAGAGGAGAATCAGCAATGATTAAAAATAATATTAAGAATAACACTTATAACAAATATTAACATTTTACATAATACTATCCAATATGTAATATTTATGTAAATGTATTATATAGTTCCAATGTTTCATATAACATTATATAATACATATACTTATAATACATATATGTTTAATATAATAAAATGATTTGGTAGTATTTTGTGCATGAGATATTTTAGGACACATGTTATAGGCTTTATATATTATCTCTTTAATGCCTGTATGTCTCAGTGAAGTCAGCACTACTTTATGTCCATTTTTACATGAGAAAATAAGGAAAGATGTTAATATGCTCACAGAAACAGAGACAGTGAGTGGCATGGGTGGGCCAGAGCCCTACTTTTATAGGACCTCCACATTTGAATATAACCCCATTATATTAAAAAAAATTCAGAGAAGTATTATACTGACTTTGCGATTTGTCACAGGACTTTGAATTTTGCATTAGATTTTCCTTAAAAATTACACTTACCCTAGTATAATATTGAAATGATTTTGTTTTCCAGAGCACAGAATTCGCTGAGTGACCAGCAATAACCAGGGCTGGGATTTTTAATTTGCAGGGGCTAACCTACAAAGTAAATAACTGTGTAAATATTAAAACATTAAAAACTGGGAGAGAGGATAATTGAAAGATTGTTTTGATGGAACTTACTTGGTCTCCCTTAAAAAGTTAATATTTGATTTTATGAGAAATGACTTAATAATAAAAAAATTGTTCTAAGAGTAAATCATATTTACTGTAACATCTATTGCTATTACTACCCACAAGAAGGAAAAAAATCCAAAAGAAAATAAAAAAACAATAATCAAGTGGAAGTTGTAAAATGAGATCAGTGTTAGTTCAACAGATATTGATAGATATCATATTTTCTTCTTTATTGCAAAATCTCTCTCTACAGATGCTGATGGCAAAATCCTTTAATAATAACCTTGTATGAAAGGATACATGGTTAAACCATTGTGGATGGAAAAGATGCCACATATTAAACCTGACAAGTTCAGGAGACTGAAAAATAATCACATAAGATGGTCTGAACATAAAATTTCCTAATTAAAAGTGAGTCGTGGCCAGTAGTTACATCCTTGGCCTGTAGCTTCCTTGACAAAGGTCAATCTTTACCATAAGTGAGCCTGTCTGTTGTTTTTTTGCATCCAAGATAACATAGCTTGTAATATCAGAGTAATCTTTTCCAGACTCCCCAGGGGGCACAACCCATCACACCAGAGCAGGAATCTACAAAATCCCTCATTGTTATCTTGTTCCCCAAATACTATCTCTATTGCTGTAAAATGCTATTAACTATCCTGTAGCCACCAGTGTAAAAAAAAGTGTGTGTCTCTCCATTTTACTTTTTATTCAATTCCAGAGATTTCCCCTCTTTGCTTAATCTACAACCAATGGATTTCATGTAACCCTCCTCCTTTGATTCGATTATATAAAATAAGTCGCAAAATGGCCACTTTCCAAAGCATTTTCTCAATCCATTGAGACTGCTTCCCTGCAATTGTCATCAGTTTGGCTCAAATAAACTCTTATAAACTTTCTCTTAGGCTGGATGTTTTTCGTTGACACCATTATGCAAAATCCCTAAGTGTTAATTACCAAACTACATTTACTTTAGAAAAACTAGAATACAAATAACTTTGAGGCACCGTTGTGTAGTAAGAGTAAAAATGGAGACTGAGTCATGAGATGTAAATCAGTCCTCACAAAATTACATCTAGTTTCTCTCATTTAATAACATGCTTATTAATCTAGAGTCCCAATTAATAGTATAAATATTGCTTAGAGATTTTTATTACCCAATGGAATTTTAACTTCTACTTTTACATTAATGAGGAAATATACTTTTATTTACTATTTGAATTAAACAATTATATTGAGCATTGGAATTTCTAAGATAATAAAGCACGTATCCTTTTATGCCAGTTTTGTCCAATTTTGAGTCTAAAATGTTATGATAATAGCCTAGACCTGTGTCAGCTGGGCATTTTTACACTGTTGAGGCTTGAATTACATTAGGGCTTTTTTATTTTATAGGGTGAATACTCAGAGATTAGCTACTGATACTTTTTTCTCAGAACATTTTTATAGTACATTCAACATTCCAGTGTAAAAATAATGAAGTAAAACCACCAAGATGACCATACTAGCTCAGCATGATTATTTAAAGAAAAAAAGGCAAAATTAATATAAATTCTTATCTAAATCATCATACCTGTAAATATAGATGACCTTGTTTATGGAGAAAATAAATGTATTAAAGTCACAGTGAAACAGCAGAGAAAGAGAAATGTCCTGGATTTAATGTTATTCGAGGGACACATCATGTTTCCTTTAAATAATAAGAGGCTGTCAAGTGTTTTACCACAGGCTCTTGAAGTTGACACATGACCTTTAGATTCACCATGCATTGTGCATGATTTTCTTGTTTGGAGTTGCACTGGTTTTGCTCTGCAATGAAGTCCATTCATTATTCAGCTATTATTTTTATTTAGAATGTTGGGCATCATTTCCAGGAAGGTCATAGTTTGAAATGCCTCAAAATTTTTGAACTCAGAAAGGTAAAGGAAGTTGCTTTACGTCAAATATTATGATAAAAGTAAAGTAAAAAGCAAACAAACATTGGATAAATGTTGGATAGACTTAAATCGTTTTCTTAGTGTTCATCCCAAGTATACATTGAAAGTTTATTAAAATGTATTAACTTGTGTAACAAATGTCATAAAAAATCATGGCTCTGAAATATTCTTCTTGGTTACTTTAGGCAGAACCACACCTGAAACAAACAAGTGAGAGAAATTCTTATTGTGTAAAAGAACAAAGAAGAAAGGATTTTACACATTCCCTCGACAACTGTTCCTATTACACTTAACTGTACTGTCAGGTCAACTGTCATTCTTTTTCAGCTGTCTTTCTTTTACTGTAAATTAAGTTATTGCTTTTTCTTTTGTCCTCAGTTTTGGGTTACATTAGTTCACCACTGTTGTATGTCACATGTATGTTTGACTTAGATGACTAGTTCTGTTTTTCTCCTCTAAGCAAAGAACTGTAATCGCTTAAGCCTGCTACCATAGTTCTTTTTTTATCAAACCTTTCATCACCATGAAGATTTCCATCTATGCTTTTTCAGAGCCCTTCACAGCATTCAGAAACTAGGGCTAGTTTTTGCTGATATAATTGACTGCCTTTATATCCTAGTTAGGATTATCTCGATAAAATTTTTCTTCACAACTTTTCTTATGATACCTTTGAGCTATTTTCAGCTACTAGTCTATAAAGATAGTCTAGTCTTTATTTTGCAAATCTGAGACCTGAATCACAGGATTTTCATTACTTCAGTAAGCCTCCACATAACAAAGTATTTGCAATTTGCTGCTGTTAACTATTAGAATATCGATAAACTGGAGTGATGATTATTGCTATAATAGGTAAATTCAGAGGCTGCTTAACACAAAAATCTAATCTCAGAACTAACCTATTTTGTTCTAAGGCTGATTTGGAAATTATGTTTAGATTTCCTGTTCCTAGTGGATCTTTGAGTGATGTTTATTGCTGTAACCTATAACCACTGGGTTTAGGTCACAGTAGGAATTCCTAATTGACTGGTTCTCCTCAATCAATAAATAACAGGTTCACACCTTCACAGGTGGTATGTTCTGCAATTAGCCTATAGAACAAAGGCCACACACATTGAAAATTACTGAGAATATTTTACACAGCCCGTGAAGTACACTATACATGGTTTAGCATATAAAAGCAGCAAATGCTAATAGTATATATGCACCAAAATATGGAAACTACTGAGTTAGACTAAAGAAGGAAACTAAAGGAAGTTCTATAATGTATATGCCTGTCCATTCAAACCAGTCTTCTTTTAAGGCAGGCATAATATTCCTAGCAGTGAATTGGATATAAATGGAAGACTCTGTAAAGAATCCTGCTTCCCGGTATATTTTACTATGTTTTGTTTTTACAGTAAGCCTTATTTGTGCCATTAGTGTTGTGAAGATTACAAGGGTGATACAATCACATCTATGCATGCAGATGAGATGCTGCTCAGATTCCAGTCAGGGAGTAAGTGATTGTGTACTGTTACAACTTCACTGTAATTCTCCTTCTCCTGAACTGTCATATCTTTTTATTTGTGACTACTATATGGATTACTATATTTTTCTTTTAGTTATTAGTTATTTTTTTATTTGTTTTAGCTCTCCTGTCAAGTTAGGCCTAAAGTGTGT
>NW_017731377.1:4320171-4324650 GCF_001890085.2 Hipposideros armiger | reverse complement strand
AAAGTCCATAGTTTACATTAGAATTTACTCTTTGTGCTGTTCTATAGGCTTTGACGCATGTATAATGACTTGTATCCATCATTATAGCACAGTCAATAGTTTAACTTCTCTCAAAAGCCCTTCATTCCACCTGTTCATTCCTCCTGCCCCCTAACCTCTGGCAACCACTGACCTTTTCACTGCCACCATAGTTTTTCCTTTTCCAGAATGTCATATAATTAGAACCATACAGTGTGTAGCCTTTTCACATCGGCTGATTTCACTTAGCAATATGCATTTTAGCTTCCTCTGTGTCTTGTCATGGTTTAATGAATGACATCACTTTTAAGAAAATTTTAAGGAGCCATTAATAGAAATATTTTTATTTCACTCTGGACAGAATTATAAATGTACTTTTTGAATAGAAATTTTATGTATTCTTTGAACATCTGCTTCCTCAGTACAGTGGGATCAGGAGGCTATGACAGATCAGTTAGTATGGAAGTTAAATAATATAAAATGTAATAAATATGAGATCATTAATTCTGATGTAGTTTCATTGGGTAGCTTGAATTATTAAGCACTATTGACATAAGAAATGTCCAAACTTGTAGAGAATTTTTATAAGAGTTTACTTGCACAAAAACTGATGACAATTGCCAGGAAGCAAGATTTCAAATGCTCCTGAGCTTCCGGGGACAGTTTTTCAGTTTCTTTTATGAATTTGGAATTAAGGAGGGAACTAAGGAAGTAAGGAAGATTACTGAAGGTGGGAGTAAGCAAGGTGGGTTTTGGATTACAGGATAGTTAACAAGATTATACGCTCTCTTAAGGGTGGTTTAGCTTATTTCAAAGGTGTGCTGACCTGGATGCACAGAAACAATAAACCGGGCTTGCTTAAGGCAAAGATAAACCTTTTACTAAAAAGCTATATGCCAGCGACATGACTACCCACGGTGATCTGCCCAATTAGGAATTTATGACCATATCACCCGTGAGGTTACTTTTTGTAGAACCATTTTGTCATCCACAGTGTGTAGTTCGTTTTCACTATTGGTCAACTCTTATTTGCCACAAGTAAGAACTAAATGTACACTTACAGAATTTAATTGAATAAAATCTAACAGTATGTTGCCAAAAGAGAAGAGAAAGTTTTAAATGTGATTTTCCCCCCTAAATTTAATTCAGTTATACTTGCATGGATTTTTGAAAAATGCTTTTATTATAATTTAATTTAAATGCAAGGTAGAGAATTAGGACAGTCATTGAAAGTTCATAGTTAAATAAATATAACTATGGGGAAGTTTGTCACAATGGGAAATAACTATCTGTTTTTCTATGCTTTCATTCTTATGTCCTATGTTTCTTTAATAAGAATCAGACTCAGATTTTAAAGGAAGTTAAAACGTGGTTAAAATCAAGGAAGTATGGATATTTTATTACTGTTTGTATGTTTCTCTTTTCACCTGTTGTTTTGGCATAGATATTAACTATGATATATAAGTATAAATTGCTGCTATTGATTCTAAGTTATGGAATCTGTTTTTCAACCTTGCTCTTATCAAGAAATTTAATCAGCTAGGTGCTTGATACAGATCATCACTAGAAAACTGAGTGTATGGTTATTGTCAATGATGAAGAGATTTTCTGAACATATGTATGTAACCAAAGAGTAAACTTCCACATTACCTTTACAATTGCTTTAAGAATAAATTCAAATATATTTACTAGACGTTCTGCTTGCTTTAACAATTAGTTTCAAACTTCAGTTACCTGAAATTAGTTATTCCCAATCTTCACTTTAAGGCACAATTCATCTGGAATTTAAGTCAAACCCATCAGGCACACCTATAGCAATTGAGTGAAATCAAGCAAATCCATTAAGTATAACTTACTAATATTAATTATTCTAGTACCAGTTGTCTAAAAGAACTGTTTCTACACAGAACTCAGTTTATTTTAGAAAAAATGAAGTAGAAAGATTAAATGACCTAAAATGAACTCTACTTCTTAACTTCCCAACAGTAGTTTCTTTTATAAAACATTTATATATCAAGAATAAACACTGGGTAGAAAAAATGCTGAAATCAGATAACAGTGTTCTACTAATCTAGTTATTATAAAGGGATGCAACTAACTGATAAAGGGGTTATGTTTATACATCTTCAAGACTCTCCCTGCCCTTTTTAAAACAGACCTGATTCTCCTATTGTAGCTAAAATAATACAACTCTATATTGCTTTATAATTTTAACTTTGTAAGACAAAGTCCCAAATAAATAAGCTTGTTTTGATTCATAAATGAGATATGTCTCTCTATTTATTTAGGGCTGACTTCTTTGATTTCTTTAATTTACACGCATATTACAAACTTGTAAACTAATCATAATAATATTTAGGACTATGAGCCTATAAAGGAAAGACTTCTAAATTCTTCCTTCAGTATTAGAGAAATTTTTGAAGAGTAGGTAAGCTTTCTTCTGACTCTTGTAGTAAATGCGCCATAATCTGCTGAACAAGTGAGCTCAGAGATAAAAGAAGTACAAAAGCCCTGGGGGGGGGGGTGTTAGTATTAAACATGTAAAGATTTGCAAGTAGTATCTTTTCTGCTATGAATCCAAAAACCATTTTAAATGAATCAATATTTTATGAACCATAACAGTACCCTCATACATTTAAAGTAGCAATATACATATGTAAATATGTATAAAACATACTTTTGATCATCTACAGACAACGTTTGGAGCGAATGTGCATTCCCAGACATTTTGTATTGGTAACAACTGATACAGTACAATGTGTGGAGTGTAAATGGGACAGCACAGTTTAGTCATGGGAAAGAAGAGAGGTATTCACAACAAAAAAATAGGTCAAGGTGAGGTAGACATGGTCCAATTCCTCCTTAATAAGAGATGCCAGCTTTTATTCAGACATCCACACATTTAGCATTTCTAAAACTGAGAATGCAGTAGACATTTTAGGTTAAAGGGAGGCCAGGTCAAATGTTGAGATATGTCAGTGAGCTCATGTGTAGCTGTGTATTCTAACTTCTGTTTGTGGATTCTGTCTCTGGATAGAACCAGGGATTGAAATACTTTTGGAGATCTGTTAAACATTTGATCATATCTTAATGTTTTCTCTTCTGGTGGAGTTTTACTAGCCTTAGCCCCACTGAATTGTAGCTCACGGATCTGACCACAGATTACATTGTGCTACAAAGAGTTCAGGGTATGGCTCAATTGATGGAAATAGATTTATGGCGCCTCCACATAGATCCAAAGAATTCTAGAAAGCAAGCCAAGTCAACCAATATGAGTGTGAGCCAATGATAAATGAAAATAACTCCTTAGGCCACTGAGTACTACTTGGCATTCAATAGCAACAATTTGATTTATATTACCTTTATGTTTTTACAAGATCAAAACTCCTTTTTATAAATTTCTTTTTCAAATATACTTTGAAGAACAATTAACAATCTCTTTAAAATAACTGAGGAAATGTTGGGAAAGGTGTTGTGCCAAATTATTCAAGGCAGAGGGCATAAGCTTTTTTCTGGCGTTGACTGTTTCATGCTTTGATCTCAATAAGCCATTTATTTTTCTCTTTTAGGCATTTAGGTGAAAAAGATTTAACTCTTTCGTAAATAATGCCCCCATCCCCCTGAAATGTTCAGGTACTACTACTTTTTTATTTATTTCTCTTAAGATAGCTATATTAATTTTAATTTACACATGTCACTGTGCATTTAAAACAAGAAAATTAGGGCCAGATGACAGCAATTGAGATCAGGATACTCTTCAAATTCTCTTCTGTCCCTATTCTAACATACATTTTGAGGAACTCTTAAATGTAGGTATTATTTTATCAATAATATAGGCACATAAGGATCCATCCCAAAATATTTAATTTAAAAATCTAAAAAAACACAAAGTTTTATTTAACTAAGGTAAGAAAGATATAACACAGTGCAATGACTTTAAGGAAAAGGTAAAAGTTAAGATTATATTTAAATTTAATTTTTTATAAGAAATGCTCTATAACTATAAGATCTCAGAACAGAAAAGCAAGAAGTCAGCATTGAGACTCAAACATTTATCATTATTACCAACTCTAATAATAATAATAACAATGTTATAATGATAATAATAAGAAAAATGTAATGTGTCATTGCTCCAGGTATGTGGTGCTGGCCTCATGTTTGGTTGAAGAGAGATTCCTAGTTTCCTGTTGTCTGTTTCTAAAACTCCCCCAAACTTTCTTCTTATTATTTCTTTTAACTTAAAAACATCCCCTAGTTTTATATCCATTCCATGACCCTTTCCTGACCATCTATAAACTTGAGCACAAATCCTTTGAAACACGTTTTTTTCATGTAGTGGAATCAGTGCTTTGAAGTCAGACAGCCTTGGCTTTGTACCCAGGCTCCCCCACTTAGTAGCTGAGTAAACTTAAGTTACTCGCTGAGCCTCCATTATCTCCGTTGTTAAAGATGATACTTTTA
>NW_017731377.1:4317323-4318486 GCF_001890085.2 Hipposideros armiger | reverse complement strand
CATATCATACGTATCTATTACAATTCCCTTGACTCCACTCCCACACTATACTCCATGTCCCATGACTATATGTATATATAATTATAGTTGACATACATTATTATTCAACATCAGCTTCAGGTGTACAGTGCAGTGATCCAGCCTCTACCCCCTTCATGAAGTTCTCTCCCTAACAAGACATGTGACCATCCAACACCCTACAAAATATTTGCAATATTATTAATTATATGCCCCGAACTGTCTTTCATATCCCTGAGGCAATAGAAAGTGCCCTGAAAAAAAATGATACTGATATTTAGAGCACAGAGTTATGGTTTGATTATATAAAATATAAGGCAATTACCACTTTGACAAAAAACAAATGAAAAAGCCATAGATACATCAAAATTACTTAGTTGTTGAATTAGTTAAATAAATGGATGTAATAATGATCACTGAAATGTATAATGAGTATGAATTTTGGGACAAGAGAAAACAGGCCTAAATCCATGAATCACCACTTACTAGTCACGTGCTGTTGGAAAATTTAATTCAGTTACATTGCCGAGGACTCAGTTCATTAATATGCCAAGTGAAGATAATTATATCTATCTCATTGGACTGTGGTGAGGATTAAGAAGGTGTTTATAAAGGCTTTAGCACATTGTTCAATAATGTTTATTATTAATACTACCACTGCCACTGCCACTATTACTACCATTTTAGTTGTGTGCCTTATCCATTTCATGTGTCCATTTCATGTGATGTGCCCATCTCATGCCTCACAGTCAAATAAACGCATTCTTCTTCTATTAAAGAGATCGAAGGCTCCAGGATAGAATTACAAAATGACAACAGTCTGCCCTTCAGAGACACATGCTCCCTCTCCTTGCTGCTTTCAAGAGTCATGGTTTGCTAACTTTTTCAAATGAGAGTCCTTGGTTTCACAGCCTCCCTCCTTCTCAACCTTTAGGAGTTACATGATCACCTCTGTCTTCTCTGGAGAACTGGAAAAAAAACTTCAGTTCTTTTATAGTCAGTGTTTATACCCCTGGCATGATGAATTTTACTGCACTTAAGTCATCTATATACCCTTCCAACTACGGATGAAAATAAGAAACGGTGGCAGGTGTATTCAGTCATCCAATGTAAACTTTCCCTAGGCTATTTAAATCAGATGTAGA
>NW_017731377.1:4312236-4313223 GCF_001890085.2 Hipposideros armiger | reverse complement strand
TGCTCTGGCACTCGAGCTGCTCCCAGGGATGGACTGGTCAGTGATTCGGAAGCCTGTCCTCCATTCTGCTCTACTGATGGCAAGTCAAAATCCAGTGTGGAACCATTCACTGAGGTAGGGTTATATGCTTTTTTCCCTCCTTTTATGATGGGATAAAATTATGAGCAAGAGTTTGTTTTTTAAGGGGACATGGGGGAGGTATTGGGAGCCTTGCATAATTCCACACTTTCTATGTAAGAGAGGTCGACGGCAGTGATCTTTTTTGAAGGCAGAGACAAGGAAACATATCTTAGAGCTAGTACATTGTTTTTACTTACATTTTATGTTTATTTGAGGTGACTTTGGAAAGGCCGTTGGAGAGTGTGGAGGGATTTACAGCCTCGATCCTCTCCGAGATTAGTGAAAGTATTCTCATCAAAAAACAAGTATTTCTGAGTTTGTTGAAATTTATCTGAACCATTTATTGTGATATAAGAGATTGCAAACTTGAATATTGCACAGTTCACATGAAAAGAATGATAGGAAATACATTTGTTAGCTTTCAGTTAATGGAATTTGACTGAATTCTTTTTTTTTTCTTAATAGGACAGTATAGCAAAAAGTTGGGTGACATTGTTATTTAATATCTCATCTGTAATATTAGTAGAATACCTCATGGCCATAGCAGATTTTATACTTAAGTACTTTTACTCAGGTGATATATGAAATCATGGCTACAACCGAGTTATAGTAGAAATTGTATTTATCATCCCAACATCCATCCTGTCCTTATATTGTGTAGCTGCAGTGTGATCTGAGTTCTATAATCCTCTCTCCAACTCTAGGGGTGAGCCCTGGTTGTTCTAAGGCAATCAGAGCAATTTCATATCTCTTTTCGAAAGTGCTCTTTTTTTCTTGGTTTCACACAGAAACCAAGCCACACACAGCTCTCAGGGATTAGATTAGAAGTGAGCATGTCATGAAGAAGGAACTAACTGGAATTGAATT